>NC_061093.1:58735810-58748310 GCF_015104395.2 Macrobrachium nipponense | reverse complement strand
AGTGCGTGTGTGACCGCATATATATATATATATATAATATATATATATATATATATATATATATATATATATATACATACATATATATATATATATATATATATATCATATATATATATATATATATATATATATATATACATATATATATATATATAATATATATATATATATATATATATATATATATATATATATATATATATATATATATATATATATATATATATATATATATATATATATATATATATACATAACATCTAACAGATACAACATCCAGATCTAAATAATCTATCCTAAAAAAGAAAAAAAGAAAAAAAAAAAAGAGAGAGATGTCAAGAACAATTTATACTTTTCGCTCCATCAAAAACCTTCCACCGACGCAGAGCTCTGGGACTCAGGAGGTGCCTCCAGAGCCAAGGCGTTGGGCCTCAACAGCGTCGGAGGGGTCTTCGTGGTGCTCCTCGCTGGAATGGGTCTGGCTTCCATCATGGCCGTCTGCGAGTTCGCCTGGAAAGCGAGACGAGTCTCCTCCGCCAGAGAGTGCGTGAGTTTTCCAGGGTGCGAAAGACCTCGCTCTCTCCTCTCTCTCTCTCTCTCTCTCTCTCTCCAAAGTGAAAGCTTTTGTTCCTCCAATGAGCTTTGTTACATAGTCTTCATCGGCAGTGTTATTTTTATCAACAAAATTATCATTATTCTTTTTTATTACTGTAATGAAAATAATCAATATAAGGTTTTTTACTGTTATTACTATAGTAGATTCACATTAACCGTGCATTTGAGCCTAGGCCAGTCCCTTACGACGCTCATGATTGGCTGTTGATAAGCCAATCACAGGCTGGAAACTCTCAGTCTCTCTTAGAGTTCACATAGGCAGGATATCTCTCTAAGTCTAAAGAGAGGTGGAATATACAGCCTGCCTATGTGAACTCACGAGAGAGACTGAGCGTTTCCAGCCCTGTGATTGGTTTATCAACAGCCAATCAGGAGCGTCGTAAGGGACTGGCCTAGACATCAGATGCACGGTTGATGTGAATCTACTATAGTATAACTAATGCTACTGTTATAAACTAATGTTACTTCGGCTTATATTGCTAGTGCGACTACTAATGAGGTTAAGCAGGTAACATCGGCGCCTATTCGAGCTGTAGAAGGTCATTTCTTTAGTTCTCTGTTACGCTCAAATTTACATTTCAAAACATTTCATGAAATTAGTCTTTTTCATGGAACTTTCAATATCATTGCTAATAATTTTATTAAGTTTTCAAAACATTCCACGAAATTAATCTTTTTCATGGAACTTTCAATGTTATTACTCATATTTTTTATTAAATTTTCAAGACATTCCATGAAATTAATTTTCTTTCATGGAACTTTTTTGTTTTCATATTTTCATTAGATTTTAAAAAACATTCCGTGAAATTAATTCTCTCTCATGGAATTTTTCAATATTATTGCTCAGATTTTCATTAGATTTTCCAAGTAAATATTTTTGAAATCCCATCGTAAAGATCCTTTTCTTATGAGTTATTTCGGCAACGTGTCCAGTGATCGTTACGACGACGATAAATCAGGTCAACATATCAGTCAGTGGGTCATGACTGTTATTCGGTTTCGTAAGTTCCGAACGAGTTCACTAAATTATATCTTAGGTTCTCTTTTGACTGAAGAGGAATTGGAAACTTTCTATGCAATAACTCCAAACGGACTGTAACACTACGGATTGGGGCATCCAATGTATTTCGCCGTTTATTACTGACCCCCTGAGGGTTAATTACCAGACAAAAAGATACGAAGAAGAGTGATGAGAGAAAAAATAAAACCAGTGTAATCTAAACTATGTTCTGGTTAAAACCACTGGACACATTGCTTTCAATTTTTTTCTCATTATATTGCAAGTTAAAATTATAGTGCTGTAAATTTCGGTTTTTAATTTCAATATCAATACAAAAAAGTGTCACAACCTAGTTGAATTTGAGTGCAGTCATTAAAATTGTTTCGAAAATTTTAAATGTTGAGAAGTCTCAAAATCCTTTTCAATTCTTCTTCTTCTTCTTCTTCTTCTTCTCTTCTTCTTCCTCTTTCTCTTCTTCTTCATACTATTATTATTTTTTTTTCTTTTGTCTATCACAGTCCTCCAATTCGACTGGGTGGTATTTTATGTATGGGGTTCCGGGTTGCATCCTGCCCCCTTAGGAGTCCATCACTTTTCTTATTATTATTATTATATTATTATTGATTATTATTATTATTTATTATTATTATTACTAAAAACCAGAACTCACTTTGGTTGAGATTAGCAATCCTTCAGAAATTCTCAGAACGTCCTGAACTTAACTTCCTCTTCTTCCCCTCTTCTTCTTCTTCTTCTTCTCGCCAACCGTAGGATTCCAGGTGGAATGACGTGAGCAAAGACTTGGCCCTGTCCCTCTCCTGCGCCTCCTCTGCGACAACCGACGGAAGGTGCCCGTTGAGGGGCGGAAAGTCTCGGCCTTGACAAGAGACCTACGTTCTAGTTATACCACGACCTGCTCCTTCAGACAGAAGGAGCTCTTGTCGTGACAAAAATTGGTGAGTAGGAGAAGCAAGAGATATATATGAATATAAGAGAGAGAGAGAGAGAGAGAGAGAGAGAGAGAGAGAGAGAGAGAGAGAGAGAGAGTCGTATGTTTTTTTTAAGAAAATCTAATTAGCCTACGTTCGAACTCTATATTTCAGCTTAACCTCTGTGTCATATTTCATACTGGTCGGTTCACTGACGTAGCAGTAGTAGAATATATATATATATATATAGTATATATATATATATTTTTTATATATATATATATATATATATATATATATATATATATATAAACGGAAAAGTGTGCCCGTTACTAAATGTACTAAAACGTGAAAAGTAAATTTTTTAAGTTACTCCAGGATTTTCTCACAATTAATCCTGTTCTACAAACATAAAAGCATAGACATTACATACACACACACACACACACACACACACACACACACACACACACTCACACACACACACACACACACACATATATATATATATATATATATATATATATATAATAATGTATGTATGTATGCGTGTTTGTGTGTGTGCATGCGTTCGTATGCATGAATGTGAGTTCATGCCTAAAGTAAACATGAGAACGATAATGGATAAATGCATTTCAAAGAAAGCATATTATTCATCATCATCAGACATCTAGATTTTCCATAACGCAAAAAATATTATGTGAAGATTCGCTCTCCTCCATCTGCTCACGATGAATTTTATCATTCTTTCTCTTCTTGCTGGAGCCAGAGAGACAAAAAAAATAAATGAAGAGAGACAGAAGGAGAAAGAGAGAAGGAAAAGCTTCTGTTGCTGTCACAAAGTTTATTGAAGATAGAAAGCAAAAGTGGAAATTTTCATAATTCTTTTTCGAGACTAAAAATCCCCATTAGACGTTCAATCTACGCCCTCTTTGATCGTGGCCGAATAAGGACTGGAAAAGCGAAAAGAGAAGGAAGGAAGAAGAAGAGTGTGGTTGAACAGTTCCCTCTTAAAGGAAAACACACTGGAATTTTGGTCGCTTGAAACTCTTAGGGTTATTGTACAACACTGAAAATATGGTAACCAAGTATTTGTTAACATCGTCATAATATTACGTAATAATATTTACTTTTGCATAGATGTAAAAAGACAAAAAGCTTAGCAAAAGGTTCCACAGAGAATATCAAAATGTCATGAAAACAAAAGGAGAATGATATATAGAAGAGGAAATATTAATAAGACTGAATTCCATATCGTTTTCTTTATTCTTTTCAACCCACAGCAACGCTCTTTATAAGTGGAAGAGTCCCACTGATACCTATATTTTTAAACAACAACTAATGAAAAATAGAATAAAAAACATACTTTTTCCCATTTCCTTTCAGGTGTCTAAGAAACTGGTCAAGCGCAGCCGTCACTTATTCGTAACCATGATGATCGTCCGTTAAGCTAATTCAATTCCCCGAGCCTTGTGGAGAGGAAGAGAGAGAGAGAGATGAGAGAGAGAGAGAGAGAGAGAGAGAGAGAGAAAAGAGAGCAAGAGGTGCTTGAAAGTCAAGGAAAGTCATTGAAGGTGAGTATTTCGTCCCGCAAATAGATTTTTAGGTTCGGTCATTTATCTTTTTTTAATTCATCCTCTCCAGTGAATTTCAAAAGCTCTGCAGTTTTATTGTTTTGTTTTAAAAATTTGTTACATAGAGAGAATTATTACAGTAATTATAGTATAATTACACTATAATTGCAATGAATTTATCGGGTACAGTTTCCGCGTCGAAAATGATGACAATAGTTGCAGGTCTTAATGGATATTAAAAGCTTTCGAACCTTGTACTAGGTCATCTTCGGTCAAACTTGACCGAAGATGAACCTATTACAAGGTTCGAAAGCTTTAATATCCATTAAAGACCATATACTCACTTAACTAAAAACTATTGTGGACCTGCAACCAATGAATTTATCATCATACTTCTTGACTTTACTTTGAGTTTTCCCTCACTTTTAGATATTTCTAAGTGTCGGTTTGTTGCAGCGGGCGTCTAGTTAGTGCCCATGCCCACACCTCCGGGCCACTTTCGACCAAGGGCCCCTGCTGGCATGGGACAAACTTCATCTACGCCAGAGGACTTCGTCGGTGTAATGAAATTTATTCGTGGGGGCCAGTAAGTTAGACTCGGTTGATGCCGTTGAATTCTGAAACATCACAACTGCTTCTTAATCTTTTTGTATCTACGTTGATTCATCTGCGGACGAAGGATTATTTTAGGAGTTGGAAAATCAGATGTTAAATCTTCCATGAAAAGGGACCGATCCAAGGACATTACTGAATAACCAAGACTGGCCCAAAACCCGTTAGAGAAAATACTTTTCTGCTAATGGTATAAAGTCATATGTGAAGTCAAAGGTGTGTATTTACAAACATTTTTTGTGTGGGGAGAAAAGTTCATAAGATTTATTGTACTTTTTATACGGACAATTGTTAATAAAATAATATATGAATGCAGTAT
This sequence comes from Macrobrachium nipponense, assembly GCF_015104395.2. Taxonomy (NCBI): domain Eukaryota; kingdom Metazoa; phylum Arthropoda; class Malacostraca; order Decapoda; family Palaemonidae; genus Macrobrachium; species Macrobrachium nipponense. The sequence goes on along the minus strand of NC_061093.1, from coordinate 58,743,258 downwards.
TTACTCTCCTAGTTACATTATTTATAAGTACCACGTATGTGTTCTATACCTACATTCTGAAAAAAAAATAAAATAAACACTGACGCTCAGTAAATCGCTGAAATTAATTCATAGATGACATAGTGAATTACAAGGATTGTCGTATATACGGTGAATTATTTGGTATGGACATTGTACAGTAGATCATATCTCATACTCTCGACGTTTCAGATATTGTGCAGCCTAAGGTCTGTGAATATATGGGCACCTCTGATCGTTGTACCATTGAGATGGGCATATATGCCAGTCATTATATACCTAACTCCAACCCATTGGAAAACGGTGTGGCTGAAATCTTGAGTCAATTAGGATCGTATTATTGACGCTTGTCAGACACTTAATATTTCAGATGCTATGTTAGATTCTTCATCTCAAGATGAAGTTAAATGGAATTCTGGTGGCTATTTTGATAAGATATGTCCCGGAGAGGTGATAAAATCTAGGATAAATGACTACTCATGGTTTGATGATACAGGTAGGCGAGTCTGCCACGACAAACAGACCAAATTCAGTGTATGGAGCCGAAATCCTTCTAATGAAATTGACACTATTTATGTTTCTCGCCATTCTGCGAATAGAACTTGCCACACAGCCGAGAGAAATAAAAATAATTCCCTGGAGGGGAAACTCGAAGAAATCACTTAACCTCATCTGTGGTGGACCAAATTGGGTCACGCTCGTATCCCATTCAACACTATTAACAGCTGATGAGGTAACTGGCTCTAGGGAAACGGGCTGAGCTGAACTGCTTCTTCGAGGTTTCTGACGCTAAGCAGACAGTCTATAGGATGTCCCTCTCGCTGAGTCTCGTCATCCTGAACCTCATCTCACAAAATTTGGTATTGCATCCCATTATAATCATGTGCAATAAATCAAAGTTTATACAATGTTCTAAGGGGTCCACAATAACAAAAAAGTGAAAAGTTCGTGTATAAAACATAATAAACACTTTATAAAAAGCCTTCGAACCCTTCCCTGGGTGTTCATCTTCAGTCCAAGATTTTGGACTGAAGATGAAGTTAGGGAAGGGGTCGAAACCTTTTAAAAAGTGTTTATATACACGAACTTTTTTCACATTTTTATCTTGTCGACCCCTTACAACATTGAATATACTCCCGTGATAGAGAGTTCTACCACGAGAGATTATGTCAAATTTTTATTACTCTCGACCCCTTAGAACATAATCTCTATTTTTAATCCGCTTAACATGTCATCATTGTGACAATGCCTCAGCAGTGTGTTGCAACGACGTTGGGAATATATATATATATATATATATATATATATATATATATATATATAATATATATATATATATATATATTATATATATATATATATATATAAGAGGTGGGAGGATCACTTCTGAGCCTCTCATCGACCCTGTGAAGGGTCGGGAAACACAGTTTGAAAAACGCTGAGTTAGGGATGCTGGTGTGTTTTTATATCTCTTTTGGGTTGTAAATCTGATTATTTTTTTATCTTTCGTAACGTGAAAATAATGAAACAACACAAAATGACAAAAAAATAAAATAAGAATCAAAATGAGTATAGCGTGAAATCGAATTAAAAAGAAAGGGGAAGCTGTGTGGTATCTTTAAGATTGTCAAATTTGCTCGATTTTTCTTTTCTCATCCTTTTATGCCATAAAAATTATGGCATCACACAAATATAAAAAAATAGGAAAATTCATTAAAAATAAGAACGAGAATAGCGTAAAATAAAAACACAATGAAGGAGAACTCTCTTTCTCTCTCTCTCTCTCTCTCTCTCTCTTTCTATATATATATATATATATATATATATATATATATATATATATATATATATATATATATATTATATATATATATATATATATATATATCTTTATATATACTTGTGTGGGCATGTATGCATATATACACATATACAAATACAAGCAGTGCACCCCCATATAAATGAAGAGCCAGTAGTGAGCTCCCTTATTTCGCGTTGTTTGGCATTGTTGCTGAGAGATTAAAAAATGTGAAAAAATAAAGTCCAATTGTTATTTCCAGACAGAGACAGAATTCCTTCGAGAGCAAAGAAAAGTTTCTGTTGATTTGCTGGTGTTTTATCTCACATTAACTCCCCTTGCCATATACTGCAGAAAACCTAGCGTATCACACTGCAGTCAGCAGTTTCTACGGTTTTATGAACGATAGAATTCAAGTAATCTTATTTTGTCGGATGTCATTTAAACCAGGCGTCATTATATTATTTGAATTGTGGGATCTAGTACGCTATGAAATCATATTAGAGCTCCAGCAAAGATATGATGATCATTGACTACCATCATTAAACATCCAAGCATAAACAAACAGCTAAGCTTAAGAGGATTGTTTAGTGACGTAAGTTCGGTCATAATAGGGGTATTTTACTGCGCAACAACACATAACGTCACTCAAGTTTTTCCTGATTTTTCTTCTGTGCGCTGGTTCGAATCCACGAGAGGACGAAACTGTTATCAAACAGACTTCCTGTTCCGTTAAAACAATATATGGAACTAGTTACTTTCCGAGATAGACCGACTTGGATATGAAAGGACATTTGTAACTTAATGCATGTATATGAAACACGTGATGTAATAAAATTCTTATATATATATATATATATATTATAGATATATATATATATATATATATATATATATATATATATGTGAGTGTATAAGGAAAAAGGAAAAGAAGTATGGATGGATGGATGGATTATGGAATTTAGGCAGCCCAAGCGCTGGGACCTATAAGATCATTCAGCGTTGAAATGAAAGTATGGCTAGATGGAAAAATGTGAAATGAAATGAAATGATAAACTAAAAAGATGACAATCCTGCACTGAATAGGACTGTACATCAGCAAAGGCCAGCATTCCGATCGAAGTATGAATTCTTGCAAACATCTTTCGACTTATTTCTAGCTGTCACTTATAACCTTCGGTTTACCTGAAAATGAGTGTTTTGTATCAGTTGTCAACCGTCAAGTGCGGCTGACAATAATAACGTAGGAGGCAATTCTTAAGGCGCCAGTTCCAAATTTACTCTCTCTCTCTCTCTCTCTCTCTCTCTCTCTCTCTCTCTCTCTCTCTGCATTAACCTCCCTACGTTCAGTTCAGTGAGTGATACGTAGCAAAATTTTTAAAAACGTTTCATTTTTCTATGTAACCTCCAAATTGACAGATCGGAACTTCGTGGTTAAAGTTTTATTTTGACCTTCGAGTAATCTCTATTGTTCGCTGGCGACAAGCAGAGTTGCAAAGGAAAATATGTCATCAGGAATCGCAGCTGATTTTCGTCCCTTAGCTGCTAAATTTAATTAAATTGTCTCGTGGAAAGACTCCGTTCATTGTGACAATTGTTCGTACATTCTATAGGTTACAGGTCACCAAAATTAATATATCAGTCTATAGAGCCTTCTCTTCAATATTCTGTTATGTATAAAAAATATTAACGCTATATTTTATCTAAGGTAGACTGCAATATTGCAGTGCTAATAACAAATAAAAAATGCTATAAATATTTCAACATTCTAACATATTCCATAAAAACAGCGATATGTTGGCTTGATATATTCTTAACACCCTAACTTGACTGAGCAAGTCAGTATCACTTATAGTAGATTCACATCAACCGTGCATCTGATGTCTAGGCTAGTCCCCTACGAAGCTCCTGATGGTCTGTTGATAAGCCAATCACAGGGCTGGAAACTCTCAGTCTCTCTCGAGAGTTCATATAGGCAGGAAGGATGTATGCTCCACCCCTTCTTAAGGATATGTCTTTCAAAAAAGTATCCCCCAGGAGATGTGGAACATACATCCTGCCTATGTGAACTCTCGAGAGAGACTGAGACGAGTTTCCAGCAATGTGATTGGCTTATCAACAGCCAATCAGGAGCGTCGTAAGGGACTGGCCTAGACATCAGATGTACGGTTGATGTGAATCTAATATAGGAGTGATTTTATTGATTTATAATGTAATCTTTTAACGCCCTACTTGACTGAGAAAAAGGGCTGCATTTGGCTAATATAATCTTAACGCTGAACTTGATCTAGCAAAATCAGTGATACATGAATTTGGGATATTTCTGAATAAACTGACTCTCTCTGATTTTAAATGTCAATGATACCCATTTCTTTATCAACATAACCCTGTTTCAGCGACCATGATACATACATAACTTTCGCCTCTCTCTCTCTCTCTCTCTCTCTCTCTCTCTCTCTCTCTGTGTCTCTCTCTGTCTCTGTCTCTCTCTCTCTCTCTCTGTCTGTCTGTCTGTCTGTTCTCTCTCTCTCTCTCTCCTCTCTCTCTCGTCTCTCTCTCTCTCTCTCTCTCTCTCCCCTTGTTTTTGCTTATCTTTGCATACGCTCTTAGAATCTCTGGGATTTTAAGTATACACTCCCTTCCATATTTGGTAATTTACTCTCTCTCTCTCTCTCTCTCTCTCTCTCTCTCTCTCATAATAGTGGGAATAAATATAAAACCTATTATTGTTCAAATGCATGAAATGTAGTAAAAGTGGTATGCAAGAGAAAATGAAAAAAGAGTAAGAGAAGAGAAGAAAACAAGCAAATTTAATGTTGCATTTCTAAAAAAAAAAAAAAATCAGGAAATGCTCGAAAGCGCTTGTGAGACTTCTACTCAAACAAAAAGATCCTATAAAGGATGCCAGATGATCCTCACCTCGTGATATTCCCGAGAATATCTTATTCGCGTATTTTGGACCCAGGTTTAGAAAGAGTTCACCGAGCGTCCTTGATCTCAACTTTATTCGAACATTCAGTTACAGCGTTCATCATTATTATTCAATTTTGGCAATCGACCTATGCATGCAGAACGCTGTCGCTATAAAAGTATAATAATAATTATCAATTCCATCCATGATAATTCCAATGACGTATAGTTATGTCTTCATATATACATTTGAGGAGAATTAAAGAAACAATTCTGTAGTGATATGAAAAAACATTCACAAGGGAAAACAAAACAAAACCCGATAAGTGAGTTGAATATATATTTAGGCCAAAGGCCAAGCACTGGAACCTATGAGGTCATTCAGCGCTGAACGGAAAACTACAGCAAAAGTTTCTGAAAGGTGTACCAGGACATGAACTGACAAAAGAGATGCCACAGAACTGAAGGAGAAAAGATGACGCAAAGCACGCAATAACAAATAGAATAAGCCAACAAATAGATAAATCATTGCTTCCATAGAAATAAATTCTAAAAACCTCCATGACGGTAGAAAACAACTATTGTTATACATTGCAACACTTCCATTCTATCCACTTTTAAGAAAAATCTTATATATAAAGTCAAATGTCAAAAACATGCTGATATTCTGTCCTATTGCCTCTGGTTTTCCTTGTTATCATTAACAGGCCTTCTATTCAGTTAAGATATTTTCAGCTGCAACATCAGATAATAACACCAATCAATTAGCCATCAATGGATATTTTAGAAAAGACCATAGTGTGCGAATGAACATAAATAATCAAATCAATAAGAAATAATTGGAAGGGCTAAAAAATCTCTGTCAATACTTTTAGAATTGGCTTTTATTAAAGCATAAAAATCATCTCTGATTAAAATGAACAAATTATTTTCGCTACTAAACCACTACTGCTGTAAGCAACTCACTAATGTAGATATAGCAAGGTAGTTGTTGTATAGCCTGATGGCCACTGACTGACCACCTGGAACCCTCTAATGGATTATTAGATGACCATTTTCTTTTCTTTTCCTCAAGGAGTAACAACAACCTGGTATTATAGAAGCACAGGCCACTACAGAAACAAAATTCATTGTTAATATAAAGCAGCTCAGTCTACAAGAACACCATTCTCACTCTTTTAGTAAACCGAAGATGCTTTAATGTGTACGCCAAGGTAGAACGCATCTGGTGAAGGTACAATAAAACAAGTATCTCCACTTTCCTTCTCTCATGAAATTTGTTAAAATCTCGAGGGACTTTTCCAAGAGTAAAAAGAGAAATTCATGAAAACTGTATATAATCTAAAAAGTAAATTGAACTTCAACTACAGTATTCATTAAAGATCTTGCTTGTAAAGGAATATCTTAGTCTTACTACTACTACTACTACTACTGCTATACTACTACTACTACTACTACTACTACTACTACTACTACACTACTACTACTACTACTAATAATAATAATAATAATAATAATAATTGGTTAAAACAAAACAACATCAGAGATTAATGGCGAGCATCGCAGGGTATTATAGATATAAATTTAGCTCTCTCATAGCGAAGTTTGAAAGTATCCAAAAAAATATACATATACATATATATATAGATATATATATATATATATATATATATATATCGATATATATATATATATATATATATATATATAATATATATCGATATATATATATATATATATATATATATATATATATATATATATATATATATATATATATCGATATATATATATATATATATATATATATATATATATATATATATATATATATTTATATATATATATATATATATATATATATATATATATATATATATATTTACAAAGGAAGCGTGGCGTTGTTTAATAGCTAAGAGATGAAAACAGCAGCGACTGTTGACTTATTTTTTTGACAATCATCAAATAACAGGTGACAAAATTTGCAGATATACAACCACCTTCGGGCGCGCCGAATAAGTGTTCAGCTTAAGAAATATAACGTCAATTCAACGCAAGTGGCTTCTCTCGTCTAATGGGTTCCTGGATGGTCAGCATCCTTCTCCATCTAAATTACTTTAATACCATCTCTTGGTTCACTGCCAACGAACACTTACCCAACTGATGACTAACCGTTGGCAATGGCTTTAGTGGTATGAATCTTATTACGATAAATTTCTTACTGTTAGCGATGGAATCGACTTTGGATTTGTGGCTAAACTCCGCCTTCTTGTTTCCTCAGGACGTTTTGTCGAGATTCTGACAAGAGATATAGTTAGCAACATTGATGAATGTAAGAAGGTAATTTAGTCCATCAAAATTCATGAAGTAATCTGGTCGTGTTTACGTTGAATAATGGTTAGGAGAATTAGCGTGGTTACTTTTTCTTATCAATAATTAAACAGACGTTCATTTATTTAATTGAAGTAAAGCGTAAATATTCACAGGACCAAAAAAAAAAAAAAAAAAAAAACAAAAACAAAAAAAAAAAAAAAAATCCGTCCGTAACTTTAAAGTAAACGGGTAACAGATAAAATAAAAGTTGGAGTGTACTATAACCAAATCAAGTAAAAAAAAAACAAAGAATAACGATAACTAACGCATAGATATGGCATAAAGAAAGGGGCAATTCCATGAGAGAAAGGACGGGCACAAAGAAACCATTTTCTGTCCCAGAAGACAC
>NC_061093.1:58693158-58735310 GCF_015104395.2 Macrobrachium nipponense | reverse complement strand
TCTTTTATGCCATAAAAATTATGGCATCACACAAATATAAAAAACAAAAATAGGAAAATTCATTAAAAATAAGAACGAGAGTAGCGTAAAATAAAAACACAATGAAGGAGAACTCTCTCTCTCTCTCTCTCTTCTCTCTCTCTCTCTCTTTATATTATATATATATATATATATATATATATATATATATATATATATATATATATATATATATATTATATATATTATAATATATAGTATATATATATATATATATAATATATATATATATATATATATATATATATATATATGTATATATATATATATATATATATATATATATATATATATATATATATATATATATATATATATATATACATACATATATATATATATATATATATATATATATATATATATATATATATATATACTATATATATATATATAGTATAGCCTATATATATTTTATATATACTTGTGTGGGCATGTATGCATATATACACATATACAAATACAAGCAGTGTACCCCCATATAAATGAAGAGCCAGTAGTGAGCTTCCTTATTTCGCGTTGTTTGGCATTGTTGCTGAGAGATTCAAAAATGTGAAAAAATTAAAGTCCAATTGTTTATTTCCAGACAGAGACAGAATTCCTTCAAGAGCAAAGAAAAGTTTCTGTTGATTTGCTGGTGTTTTATCTTCACATTAACTCCCCCTGCCATATATCTGCAGAAAACCTAGCGTATCACACTGCAGTCAGCAGTTTCCACGGTTTATGAACGATAGAATTCGAGTAATCTTATTTTGTTGGATATCATTTAAACCAGGAGTCATTATATTATATGAATTATGGGATCTAGTACGCTATGAAATCCTATTAGAGTTCCAGCAAAGATATGATGATCATTGACTACCATCATTAAACATCCAAGCATAAACAAACAGCTAAGCTTAAAAGGATTGTTAGTGACGTAAGTTCGGTCATAATAGGGGTATTTTACTGCGCAAAAACACATACGTCACTGAAGTCCTGATTTCTCTTCTGTGCGCTGGTTCGAATCCACGAGAGGACGAAACTATTATCAAACAGACTTCCTGTTCCGTCAACATATATGGAACTATGTTTACTTCCGAGATAGACCGACTTGGATATGAAAGGACATTTGTAACTTAATGCATGTATATGAAACACGGTGATGTAATAAAAATTCTTATATATAGATATATATATATATATATATATAGTATATATATATATAGATATATATAGATATATATATATATATATATATATGTATGATATATATATATATATATAATATATATATATATACATATATATATATATATATATATATATATATATATATATATAGTATATATATATATATATATATACATTAACCTCCCTACGTTCAGTTCAGTGAGTGATACATAGCAAACTTTTTTTAAAAACGTTTCATTTTCTATGTAACCTCCAAATTGACAAGATCGACTCGTGGTTAAAGTTTTATTTTGACCTTCGACTAATCTAACTGTCACTTATAACCTTCGGTTTACTTGAAAATGAGTGTTTGATATCAGTTGTCAACCGTCAAGTGCGGCTGACAAGTAATAACCGTAGGAGGCAATTCTTAAGGCGCCAGTTCCAAATTTACTCTCTCTCTCTCTCTCCTCCTCTCCTCTCTCTCTCTCTCTCTGCATTAACCTCCCTACGTTCAGTTCAGTGAGTGATACATAGCAAAATTTTTTAAAAACGTTTTCATTTTTCTATGTAACCTCCAAATTGACAGATCGGACTTCGTTGTTAAAGTTTTATTTTGACCTTCGACTAATCTCTATTGTTCGCTGGCGACAGCAGAGTTGCAAAGGAAAATATGTCATCAGGAATCGCAGCTGATTTTCGTCCCTTAGCTGCTAAATTTAATTAATGTCTCGTGGAAAGACTTCCGTTCATTGTGACAATTGTCGTACATTCTATAGGTACAGTCTCCAAAATTAATATTTCAGACTATAGAGCCTTCTCTTCAATATTCTGTTATGTATAAAAAATATTAATGCTATATTTTTATCTAAGGTAGACTGCAATATTGCAGTGCTAATCATAAATTAAAAAATGCTATAAATATTTCAACATTCTAACATATTCCATGAAACAGCGATATGCTGGTTTGATATATTCTTTAACACCTAACTTGACTGAGCAAGTCAGTATTACTATGGTAGATTTACATCAACCGTGCATCTGATATCTAGGCTAGTCCCCTACGAAGCTCCTGATTGGCTGTTGATAAGCCAATCACAGGGCTGGAAACTCTCAGTCTCTCTCGAGAGTTCATATAGGCAGGAAGGATGTATGCTCACCCCTTCTTAAGGATACGTCTTTCAAAAGTATCTCTCAGGAGATTGTGGAACATACATCCTGCCTATATGAACTCTCGAGAGAGACTGAGACGAGTTTCCAGCAATGTGATTGGCTTATCAATCAGGAGCGTCGTAAGGGACGGGCCAAGACATCAGATGCACGGTTGATGTGAATCTACTATAGGAATTATATTATTTGACACACTACTTGAATAAGAAAAACCGGGTTTTATTGATTTAATATTGTAATCTTTAACGCCCTACTTGACTGAGAAAAAGGGCTGCATTTGGCTAATATAATCTTTAACGCTGAACTTGATCTAGCAAATCCGTGATACATGGATTTGGGATATTCTGGAAAAATAAAAACTACTCTCTCTGATTTTAAATGTTCAATGATACCCATTTCTTTATCAACATACCTGTTTCAGCGACCATGACACACACATAATTTTCGCCTCTCCTCTCTCTCTCTCTCTCTCTCTCTCTCTCTGTGTCTCTCTCTGTCTCTATCTCTGTCTGCTGTCTGTCTGTCTGTCTGCTCTGTCTGTCTCTCTCTCTCTCTCGTTGTTTGCTTATCTTTGCATAACGCTCTTAGAATCTCTGGGATTTTTAAGTATACACTCCCTTCCATATTTGGTAAATTTACTCTCTCTTCTCTCTCTCTCTCTACTCTCTCTCTCTCTCTCTCTCTCTCTCTCTCTCTCTCTCTCTAAATAGTGGGAATAAATATAAAACCTATTATTGTTCAAATGCATGAAATGTAGTAAAAGTGGTATGCAAGAGAAAATGAAAAAAAGAGTAAGAGAAGAGAAAGAAACAAGCAAATTTTAATGTTGCATTTCTAAAAAAAAAAAAGATCAGGAAATGCTCGAAAGCGCTTGTTAGACTTCTACTCCAAAAAGATCCTATAAAGGATGCCAGATGATCCTCACCTCGTGATATTCCCGAGAATATCTTATTCGCGTATTTTGGACCCAGGTTTAGAAAGAGTTCACCGAGCTTACTTGGTCTAAACTTTATTCGAACATTCATTTACAGCGCTAATCATTATTATTCAATTTTGGCAATCGACTTATGCATGCAGGAACCCTGTCGCCATAAAAGTATAATAATAATTATCAATTCTATCCCATGATAATTCCAACGACGTATTAGTTATGTCTTCATATACATTTGAGGAGGAATTAAAGAAACAATTCTGTATTGATATGAAAAAACATTCACAAGGAACAAACAAAATGAGTTGAGTTGAATATAGAAATTAGGCCAAAGGCTAAGCACTGGAGCCTATGAGGTCATTCAGCGCTGAAACGGAAACTGACAGCAAAAGGTCTGAAAGGTGTACCAGGACATGAACTTGACAAAAGAGATGCTACAGAACTGAAGGAGAAAAGATGACGCAAAGCAACGCAATAACAAATAGAAATAAGCCAACAAATAGATAAATCATTGCTTCCATAGAAATAAATTCTAAAAACTCCATGACGGTAGAAAACAACTATTGTTATACATTGCAACACTTCCATTCTATCCACTTTTAAGAAAAATCTTATATATAAAGTCAAATGTCAAAAGCATGCTGATATTCTGTCCTATTGCCTCTGGTTTTCCTTGTTATCATTAACAGGCTTTCTATTCAGTTAGGAAATTTTCAGCTGCAACGCCAGATAATAACACCAATCAATTAGCCTTTCTCGGTCTTATATAGATCTTACATGCACAAGAAGGTGCCATCAATGGATATTTTAGAAAAGACCTTAGTGTGCGAATGAACATAAATAATCAAATCAATAAGAAATAATTGGAAGGGCTAAAAAATCTCTGTCAATACTTTTAGAATTGGCTTTTATTAAAGCATAAAAATCATCTCTGGTTAAAATGAACAAATTATTTTCGCTACTAAACCACGCTGCTGTAAGCACCTCACTACCGTAGATATAGCAAGGTAGTTGTTGTATAGCCTGATGGCCCCTGACTGACCACCTGGAACCCTCTACTGGATTATTAAGATGACCTATTTTCTTTCTCCTCAAGGAGTAACAACAACCTGGTATTATAGAAGCACAGGCCACTACAGAAACAAAATTCATTGTTAATATAAAGCAGCTCAGTCTACAAGAACACCATTCTCACTCTTTTAGTAAGCTGAAGATCCTTAATGTGTACGACAAGGTGAGACGCATCTGGTGAAGATACAATAAAACCAGTATCTCCACTTTCCTTCTCTCATGGAATTGTTAAATCAAAATCGAGGGACTTTTCCAAGAGTAAAAAGATAAATTCATGAAAACTAAAATATTCTAAAAGAGTAAATTGAACTTCAACTACAGTATTCATTAACAAATCTTCCTTGTAAAGGAATATCTTAGTCTTACTACTACTACTACTACTACTACTACTACTACTACTACTACTACTACTACTACTACTACTACTAATAATAATAATAATAATAATAATAATAATAATAATAATAATTAAAACAAAGCAACATCAGAGATTAATGGAGCATCACAGGGTATTATAGTTCTTCTCATAGCGAAGTTTGAAAGTATCCAAAAAATATACATCATATATATATATATATATATATATATATATATATATATATATATATATATATATATATATATATATATATATTAGGGCTGTGCCTTGTATGATAAGGCGCCCTATGAGTAATGTTAGACTTGCGACGATAATCTTACGCTAAGTGGGTTGGTATTGCACTTCCATCTTCAATGGAGTGTCTTGGGGTTTGTAGATCACTTACGAAGTCGGATTATCTTCTTGTTTATGACGACGAGGTGTTAAACTCATGATGATTCGGTGAGGAGGTTCTTGTAGAAAACAAAAACCCGAAGTATAAAAAATATAATATATTCTTCTGAAGTTTTACATGGTGAAAATCAGGTATGATTGTACAAGTCTTCTAATAACGATAGCTTGATCGCTTCTGCCAATGATGATGGCTACTTCTGTTCTCTCTACATGATAAAGCTTAGGTAAGAGATACAGGTCTTCTAATGACGATAGCTAACTCTGTTCTGCCTGTCTACCATCTCTGTTACAAGTTATGAAGGAAGCAGATAGTAGCTCGAACCATATGAACATACATTCAAAAGACATAGTTACATACGAACACACAATCAAAATGAGACACGCTACAGATCACGTAGGGCCGTTTGAATTATAGGTCGCGGTAGTTGTCTCAAGCAGGGAGCTTAGACTAATGTTTATAAACAATTGAATGACTACAGGTGACGGCATGTTATCTTAGCCTACATACTTATTGTATACTCATCTTTAGCGTCTCTAGTCTGATCACATTCCTGCAAGCAATCTGGTTGACCTCTTTAGTTTTAGTCTTTTATATATATGGACTAACATTCCATATTTTTATTATGTAAACACTTACATTAGCTCGGTCAGCTACCAAAAACCAACTACTGAATATTACTCAAACTTGACTTGCATTTGACTTATAGGAGTGATACAGACACTATGTGAATATATATATATATAAGTAAATAAAAAATTCATGGTGTACATGAATTGATTCAAGTAATAAAATATAAAACAATGATATTGGTAAATAATAGTGATCACGTGATATATAATGATACAGTTTTCACTTCATCTCATTAAGATACATATGCTACAGAAAATACTAATGTACTCTGATAATGCATAGAATGAAGATTAACATGATAAAAATCATATTTTAACTGATAAAAAATTCATATATGAATTGATAAAATTATTAATGTTTATGCTGATTGATTCGTTGATTTTTATGCTAAGTGTATATATCTGATTCATTAATCCATATAATAACTCATATATAACTGTAGATATTGGTAAGATAAAAGGTAACAGATTGATTATAGGCTACCTGATTTGTTTATACATATGTATATGGATTCATATAATTATGATTAATATATGTGCACTTTAAATAGATTCCTATTGCGTACACGCAAAGATATATTAGATTCTGTTATTTATGATCATTTATATAATAGATCCTATTGCGTACACGCAAAGATATATTTCGACTCTGTTATTTATGATCATTTATATATATGATGCATGATACTTTATATATATAGGATACATGACCGAGGTTATACTACCACACATTTAACTAGCGTTTCAAACAACTTTTCGTCCATTACACAGTTCCAGACAACCACCTATAGCCAAATGAAACGGCCAATTTCACAGGGTTAAAACAAGGGGAAAATTTGCCTGTGGGCGGGTCCAACGTTCTATTTGCGCTCACTTATTCTCTGCCATCTAAGCTACACGATTACGTTCGCGATGAATAAAACCATCCAGCACGAGTCCTTCGCCAGCAAAGTAGAGTTGAATATCCTTCGGGTCGTAATTTGTCGGAAGTATGTCCCTTTTGTAGTCGATTCCGACAGCCGCCGGAGCGTTCCGCATTAAAACGAGATTAACGACGAGATACGGTGTCGGTCGAAGAAGTCATGAAATTCCTTTCACATTGTAGGCGGTTGTTACTTGACTGTAGTCGTCCGCTGCGACGAACGATTTTTTGAAGTTGCGATGTGCAAAACTCTCGTACTGCAGGATACTATAACCAGGTTCCATTAATCAGCCTGCAAGTGAAATTATACTTGTCACAAGGGCAAAGTAAATTCAGACAACATCCAAATACGGGAGGGGGAGAAAGCCATTTAGATCCGGACTTAACCCACATGAATTCGCTAATATTTGTAGAATTCAAAAGAGTCAGCCGTACAAACTTTTTATCCATGGCGTTAACAATGAGTGAACCTATCCAGGTCTATGAGGACTGTAAAAATATCCATAAACAGATATCAATACGGAATCCCAAAGAAATTCGATATTACTGGTAGTAAGTTACTAGACAAAGAAGTGGAAAATGGAGCTATTTGTAAGATTGCCAGGCAACATAAGAGTCAAAGAGATTAATCATGATTCTGTATTTCTCTATGCTAACTGAAATTAAGTTGTGATAAAATCTGATCCTATGTGCCCCTAACAAAAAGTTTCATATTCAAATTTTCTCGCGCGCATCCTCTGAGGTTAATTTTAAAAACTTTATTGATAGGTAGGAGATGCAAACGAAAAAACCCACTATGTAACTAATTTCTAAAGTAAACTTTGGGTTTTTTTTCAAGAAAATGTGACATTTTCCCTTTTCCCATGAATGTTTTACTTGAATTGTAATAGGCTAATGTTGCAAGTAAATATTTCATATAACATATCTTGATACTTCTAAATGTCTATGAGGTCAGAAAAAATTAATTCATTTTGTTGTTATAGAAATTCTATTTGCTTATTTTGTTATTAATTTTAAAATGATTGCAACTCCTTAGTTGCATTGCGCATACGGATAGACACGTCTGCCTTGCCCATGAGAAGTTCGGGCTAAGCATTCCTTTCTCCAGTCAATCTGCTTCGCAAGCAGAGACGACACACAGATGAAGCCTGTGTAAGCAGATTATTGAGGTTTAAAGGAACAAATGCTGATACGGCAATGATGACGTCGTCACTTGGCAGGAGATTGCTCTCAGCCAGCTAAGAGTTACGTTACTTGCTGTAATAAATACGACTTTAGGATAAATTTTTTGTTTTTTTAATACTCGACCCACAAGAGAAGAATGTCTGAAAAAAAAAAACAGTACCAAAATTGAACAATATATTAGTTTCATGTTGGAAATCTGCATAATTGTAATTATGTTAAATTAAATATTCCTTATTCAAACTAATGAAAAAGGTTTCCATACAAATTCTATATATAATATTAGCCCTGTATAAGATTCATATAGGATTTTCCATAGATAAACATTTTCACTTCTAGACTTCCCTCTTTTTTGACTTTAAAAAAATCTCTTTTAAAATTTTATCTTTATTTATTATTTATTTGATTATTATTATTATTATTTTTTTTTTATTACTACGATAATATAAAATCACCGGGACAGACAATATGTCAGTAGTTTTGGATATGTGTTTGAACTTTTAGCTTATTTGTCATTACTAAAGCGTTAAGTTTGATTTCAAATCTTTACGCATATATATTTGGATATTTAATTAACCTATGGTTACGTTTTGTTTATTGATTTTATCGTGATTCCTTTTTTATTATAATTTGTAACCCTTCCGACGTATTATATTGGCTCCACTTGTATCCATATTTATTTTATTTTTTTTTTATATTTATTTATTTATATTTTTTTTATATATATTTGATAAATTAATGGTTGGTTTGAATATGTGGAAAAGTGTTCTAGCGGCCGTACCCTATAACGGCTACTTGCGGCATCAATTCTATAGATACAAGATATAAATGATAAAGGTATTTAAAACCGCGAGAACCGCTATAATCCAGTTCGGATCCAATATCGAGTTGTAACTCGTAAGACATTGACACTTCCTATTTATTATCCGTTATTCTACCAACCGATTGACTCTGGGTGATAAAATATGGTATTGGTTTTCTTAATGGAAAAGAATTCACACGAGTTAAGAAGATTATTGATTTACACCACCCGAGTCAGAGATTATTGTGTGGAATTCCATATTTACTGATTTAGCACTCATAAATATTCCTAACGCACTCAATTGCGGTGTTTGCTTTTTGTGTATTAATTCTATATAACGTGTCAAGGAACTATAACATAAGAAGTGTTTATTCCCTCTGTCAGACTCGTAATTCTGTTAATAATTCTACGTATATTCTTTCAAGGATTGATTTGGCACAGGATAGGCCCCTAAACTGACAGGTGTCTTAGTGTATCCCTTGTTTTCATGACACGTGTTACAATCAGTTATGTGCTTTTTATATCTGTAAGCATTGTAGGCCAGTAAAACAGTGATTTGGCTTTCTGTGACATAGTAGGGAACCCTGGATGACGGAATGCAACCAGTTTATGACGATTGGTATGAAAGAGATTATTACTACTACCTGGTCGTTAGTCATCTGCTGTGTTCTTCGGTTTTCCTCGTCACAGACCTACATATAATATTACATTTGATTACATTATTCTGATACCATACTTTAAATATACTTTTGCTTTAGGGTTTTCTGCTCGAAGTGTTTATTGTTTGCTTAGCCGCTGACACCTGTTCCGTTCGAAGTGTTTTTATTGTTTTTGCTTATTGCTGCTGACCTCTGTTTCCGTTCGAAGTGTTTATTGTTTTGGTTATGTCTGTTGACTCTTGCTTTGTTCAGTTTGTAACAGTTCTGCGCTCAACCCAGATATTCAATGCTCGTGATCTCTTGGGTTAAGGAATTTTCTTGTTTAGATACGGTTTTAACAATAGGCACGGATATTTCTATATTTTTTAGTCTAATTAATGGTCATTTGCAGTATGGTGCGGGATTGCGGGATAAATGCGTCAGCTATGATAATTGCTTTCCCAGGTAGATATTTTTCTTATCTTGGCTCCAAAGACCTGAATGATCATTTGTCACCGAGTTTCTTTTGGACTGTGATTAAAGCCTTTGAAAAACTCGGTAAAGGACTCATGTTCAGTAAGGACTTTATCAGGATAGCCATAGATTATGAACTTAAAATGTACTAGTGAGTTAAAGATACCTAGTTCCCTTCCTTGCCTTATTACTGTATATTTACTTTCAGGAGGGCTTTAGTTTTACGTGAATAAAAAAGCTATAGGGAAGAACTGTGTTTATCATATTACTGAAGTAGTACCCCTCTTACCCCTTGGTCTGAGGCGTCTGTTGCAATAAAAACAAAAAAAATTCCTTATTTAAATCAGGGATTTTTAAGTTACGTGAGCTGCATTATTCCGCTTTTAAGATATCGAACGCCTGTTTATGCTTTTCAGACCATAATAAATCTACGCTCTTCTTCGTAAGATCTGTTAAAGGAGCTGTCATGATTGAAGAGTTACATATTTACATACGATTGTAATACCCACTAAACGTGAAAGTGCTGTATCCCCCCTTTTACGTTAATAGGTACCGGAAAGTTATGAATAGCCGACACCTTACCATGGACTACTTTAAGAACCTTGACTAGACACATAAAACCTAGATACATGTTCGGTTTTAAAAAACTCACATTTAGATATTTTACTCTGAGATTATTTGTCTTTGTCTCTGTAGCACTAGCTCTAGTTTATGTGAATGTACTTCTAAGGTATTAGAAAAGATTACAAGATCATCCATATAGGCATGTAGGGTATCCCCTAAAAGTCTCCAAACACTATATTGTAATTGGGGTGCAACGTAAGCCGGAGGCATACGTAAAAATTGATAATGTCCCCTGAGTGTGCTGAAAACGGTGTATGAGGTACAATCACTTAGGTAATGGTATCTGGTAAAAGCTTTTAAGTAAGTCCAAGCTGGTGAAAAATTTATTCTAACCTAACAGAGATAAGATGTCGTCGGTACATGGCACTGGAAACTATCGGGAGTCGTTTCCTTGTTTAAGCGACAGAAATCTACGCAGATACGCCAAGTCCGATCTTTTATGGCATGACGTTTGAGGAAAAATTATATGGGCTTATTTGATTTCCTAATGACTCCTATTACTAACATTTTTCAACTTCGTCATTTATCTCTATTTTGAAATTTCATTGGGGTTCTACACGAAGGTACGTATATAGCTTTATGTTTGTCCTTAGACCGTATTTTGTTTTCAATGACATCCGTTTTTTTTCCCCAGAGATCACTCGCTAGTGGAGAAACTTCCTGGTATTCAGATAAAAGATAAAAAAAAAGTTTCTGCTGAATCACCTCTGCTTGAATGACTTTACGGATATTACTTTAGATAGATTATCAGAGAGATTCATCTACGACTGGTTGGGCGGGATTAAAAATTAGCAACAATAAAAAATGCGATATTTATAACTTCCGTATCCACGATATGTATACGTTTGTGGATCACTAGATTTAACTTGTTGCTGCTAGTCAACCGTTGTTCCTAAGGGCTTTTTGTTTCGCGGAAATCGTTATACTTTCCAGAGTGTTCGGGAAGGATTAAAATTTCATTTCCAGCAAAGTCTTTTTACACGCACTAAGACATTCGAGGGTGCATGTTTCTCAAGATTTTGCGTGCAAACTGCGACTGCGGTTGGGGAGAATTCTCTTGGGTCATTTGAACAATGTTACGATTTATGAGACAAATGTATAGTTCCTCTATATAAGTTAATATTGATTAAACTGTCTCTTTTCGTTCAAACGGATTTCAATATGTTTGAAGGTTTATAGGATTTTCATTTGATAAACACGCCTTATTTTGCAGGATGTAGATAATATTTTGTATACCCCTAGATGAATCTTACAATTACACTAGATACAGATCAATGTTTTTTATAACTATAGAGGTATCTGTAAACGCTCGCTTATCCGGACTTCTCATTAGGAAGTTCGAACAACAGACGGTGAGTCTGTAAATACAGGATATTACGTGTACTAAAGGAATAAACAAGATATTCTAATTTTTACGGCGCATACAGTGGGGCTTTATCCACCACTACTTATAATAACTTACGTATTAAAAAAAAACGAAAACTTGCTCTGATTACTTTATACGGTCGTGTGTTTCATAGGAGGAAAAATCCTTTTTAACTTCAAAAAGATATTGGCATGTATGAACCAACATCGCTTTTTCCCAACTCTGCTAGAGTTTTCGCTTATTGTGTGGAATTTGCTATGCTTTGAACACTCGGCAGATCTTAACTAACCTTGACCGCTTGACTAGGTGACACAGTAACTGAGTTTGCTTGTTGATTCTGAAAGGGCTACTGTTCTATTTCTTTGTTTTGTAATAATTAGGATCCTTCTCTTTATCACCATCGGCAACGTATTGTGTGTTTTTAGCATTATGTTGCTGGTTACGTATAAAGCAATGAATGACAAACTATTAGAAACTGAGCGATTACTATTAAGACAAGTTATCTCTACTGTATTCAAATATAACTGTTTGTACTTCATTCTTTGCTAAAATTTGAAATAGTGAGGGATCCTGGTCAGCGCATTTAGCCTGATGAAAGTTTTTTACAGACATGTTATTCCTTGCAATCCAGCCATATTTTAAAAGTTAAGTTGAGTCATTGAGGTTCGATATATATAACTCAAAAAATCAAGGCTAAAACTGCGATCGGGACTTTGCAAAGGAGCATTTATTGTCATGGCCCGAAATAGTGTTTACCTCTAATGTATCTAGATTTGTACGGGTGTTCCACTTTGTTTTTGTGTGTTTTCTAATGACTACGGTGCTTAACGACCCTATCCATGCATCTGTATAAATACAGACGTCCACTGCGTAAACGCATATTCACTGTTTAATATGATTTGTTACGTAAGGGATTAATAATCACCCAAAATGATAAAATTAACATAGCATATGATTATGATATTTCAGTAGAACTTCTGGAAACAGACACTCAGAGATAAAAAACTCGCAGTAGCGAAATCTCAATCATGTAGATAATTTCTGTAAAAAAGTAAGATAAGAATGTCTCGTAACTTCAGCCACAGGAATAACGAAATTCGACCTGCAAAGGAAACACTCAAAGTTACTCCAAATGAATAAAAAATTGTACTTAGCTTGCTTTTGTGGGAAGTCACGGTGTTCCGATAACGACACACGGCCTTGGGTCCTCCTTCTCTATTTAGCGGATGACCTGGTTTGGCTTCAGTTTCCCCCGTGCGCGTTGTTTCGATGATTCGAGCCCTTGAAAGATCCGATGCTGCGACGCGTCGGTTTGTTTCTTGAAGTGTCGGAAACGCTCACTAACGATGTTTTCTTGAATGATTCTAATGAGAGACGAAGCTTGCGTTGCCGTAGGAAAAAGACACGTCGGTTTTGTTTCTTGAAGTTATTCACTAAACGATGATACTAAGTTGCTTGAAGAATCTCTTGCTTTTCGTCGTCGGTGAAGTTCTTGTTGTTTTCTGAAGTCGCTCACTAAACGATGATACTAGGTTGCTTGAAGAATCTGCTGCTTTCGTCGTCGTTGACTTCATGATTTATTATTCTGTTTTATCTTCGGAGAAGTTGTAGAGTCCTTCTGGTACGCTTGCCAACCAACTTTTAGGGCTGTGCCTTGTATGATAAGGCGCCCTATGAGGTAATGTTAGACTTGCGATAATCTTACGCTAAGTCGGTTGGTATTGCACTTCCATCTTGAAATGGAGTGTCTTGGGGTTTGTAGATCACTTACGAAGTCGGGATTATCTTCTTGTTTATGACGACGAGGTGTTAAACTCATGATGATTCGGTGAGGAGGTTCTTGTAGAAAACACGAAGTATAAAAATATATATATTCTTCTGAAGTTTTACATGGTGAAGATCAGGTATGATTGTACAAGTCTTCTAATAACGATAGCTTGATCGCTTCTGCCAATGATGATGGCTACTTCTGTTCTCTCTACATGATAAAGCTTAGGTAAAGAGATACAGGTCTTCTAATGACGATAGCTAACTCTGTTCTGCCTGTCTACCATCTCTGTTACAAGTTATGAAGGAAGCAGATAGTAGGTCGAAAATATGAACATACATTCAAAAGACATAGTTACATACGAACACACAATCAAAATGAGACACGCTACAGATCACGTAGGCCGTTTGAATTATAGGTCGCGGTAGTTGTCTCAAGCAGGGAGCTTAGACTAATGTTTTTTTTAAAATTTAAAACAACTGAATGACTACAGGTGACGGCATGTTATCTTAGCCTACATACTTATTGTATACGTCATCTTTAGCGTCTCTAGTCTGATCACATTCCTGCAAGCAATCTGGTTGACCTCTTTTAGTTTTGCTTTTATATATATGGACGAACATTCCATATATATGTAAAACACTACATATATAGATATATATATATATATATATATATATATATATATATATAATATATATATGTATATATTATATAAATCTATATATATATATATATATATATATATATATACATATATATATATATATATATATATATATATATATATATATATATATATATATATATATAATATATATATTATATATATATATTTACAAAGGAAGTGACGTTGCTTTAATAGCTAAGGGATGAAAACAAAACAGCAGCGACTATTGACTTATTTTTCTCGACAATCACCAATTAACAGGTGACACAATTTGCAGATAAAACATAAAGAAAAATTCCAAGGAAAAGATCCTTGACATACAGTACACAGTTGCAGATATGCAACCACCTTCGGAGCGCCGGTTAAGTGTTCAGCTTAAGAAATATAACGTCAATTCAACGCAATGTGGCTTCTCTTGTCTAATGGGTTCCTGTATGGTCAGCATCCTTCTCCATCTAAATTACTTTAATACCATCTCTTGGTTCACTGCCAACGAACACTTACCCAAACTGATGACTAACCGTTGGGCAATGGCTTACTGGCATGAATTTTAATTACGATAAAATTTCTGAAATGTAGCAATGGAATCGATTTGGATTTGTGGCTAAACTCCGCCTTTCTTGTTTCCTCCGGACGTTTTGTTAAGATTCTGACAGAGATATAGTTAGCAACATTGATGAATTGTAAGAGGGTAATTTAGTCCATCAAAATTCATGAAGTAATCTGGTCGTGTTTCCGTTGAATAATGGTTAGGAGAATTATTGTTGTTACTTTTTAATTATCATAAATTAAACAGACGTTCATTTATTTAATCGAAGTAAAACGTAAATATTCACAGAACGACAAGGGTTTATGCTGGACTAGAAATATAAAAAAAAAAAAAAAATTCAAAATTCGTCTGTAACTTTAAGGTAAAAGGGTAACAGAGATAAAAAAAAGTGGAGTATGATACCCAAATCGGTGAAAAAAAACAAGAATTACGATAACTACGCATAGTATGGTATAAAGAAAGGGGCAATTCCGTAAGAGAAAGGACGGGCGCAAAGAAACCATTTTTATGTCCCAGAAGGCACTTTTTTTGAGTCCGTTCAAAGGCCTGGACCTGAATGCATGAGAGAATCCACCCTGGGCCAATTCATTGTTTTGTCACTCGAGTTGAAATAGCTTCGGATTCCATCTCAGGTGACGCTTCCTTCAACGTATCGTTCGTAGAGGGTCACATAGAAAAGAGAAGCCAAAGACACTAAAATGTACTTTCATCTATGCCTAAAGACATGTTTCAGAAAGATACAGACACGAGTATCTTCAAGACTAACTTAGAAAGCTGAACACAAATACGCTTTGATTTTTTTATTTCTTTAATTTTCTATGTTGACATTAGGGGACGTCTAATCTGTCCAATATCTTTGCTCCTGCAAGAGAGCCTTTTTATCAACTTAAGGGTGCCAACTACATTGAGAAAGTAAGAAAACATGTTAAACAAGCTTAAAGAAACTTAGGTGTCATTACACCCTGAATTCAATGGAGTAGCGAATAGGGCGGTATTCAACCTATCTGATTAAAATTTAACCAAAAGTGAGGACTTTTTTTTATCTTTGGGCCTGGATTTTCGCTTGCCTGACTTACCTTCCTGTTACAAATAATTTCTACCATTTAAAATTTTTTCAACTAAAACACTTTCCTGAATACTTAAACCTTTCCAAGTTTCAGAACGACCTATCTAAAATTTGCCCAAACTAATAATAACAAAACGAAACTAAGTGGAAATCATTACGTAACAAACGGGACCTTGCTACCCATAATAAAATCAAGATAAATCAGCAATATCATATATACTAAGCCTGATAAAGGCAAGAGAACTGTCATATTGAATGTAACGGATTATAACAGCAATGAAAACGGTTCTAAAAGATGCTAAACGAAGTTGAGGAAACTGGGTGACATCGACTAAGAAAACAAACTAATTTTCAGAAACGAGGACAGAATACAGTTCTCAAAAACTTTTATGATGATAAAACGATAGGCCAAGCAACCAACGAAAATCTATATGTACAAGGTTCCTCATTGGGCGTTATGCATGTTGTACCAAAAATACACAAGGGTTGGTATCCCTTTGAGACCCATCCTATCATCCTACACTACAGGAAGTTATAAAGTAGCTAAATTCTTGACAGCTCTACTAGAGATTTTAAGAAATATATACAACAAACTTTGATTTTAAGAACGGGATTTTATGCCAGGACTCTGACCTAACAATGGCAAGTTTCGATAATGAAGCACTGTTCCCTAATATACCTGGGGAGAAAACTATATGATTTTGGATATTTTTTTTTATAATTTAAAATTGAAATACAATATCCTCACACTTATAAATAACCTCACTCCTACAAAGGCTATAAAACCTAAAATAGAGCTGGAAATTATTCCAGGAAATAAAATAGAGAGATTTTTCAATACCAACTATAATCCATCGGACGTATTACTTAAATAGGTCAGTTACACTGTCAGTAACTTTTTTCAACCCATTTCGTGCAGTTTATTTAGCACAAAAACCAAGATATTCCGTCAAACATGCATGACTGGTAGTTTTTACCCCTAAGACAATCTTAAACCAACATTTCTCAGCAGTACGTGAGAGTCACTTGGGTGAACCCTAGACCTATCGATGGCTTCCGAAGACACAGAAGTTGCTCTCCCTGATGCAATATTTAGTATGGAAAGTAATACGAATGAAGGTACATTAAAAAAAGTGTTACAAGGGTTGCAGCTAGGGGGCGATGGCTCGCTTATGGAACTAATCCCTGCAAAGTCCAAGTCCAACTATGGTTCACTCTCTTATTCACTTGATTAGGACGATTTCGTCCTCCATTCCACATCTTGAAACAGTTTTTCTCACTCAGGACGACCCAGATCAGTTCTCGCTTTTAGTTGCTAGGCGAATCTCTGTACTTATCTATACTTATATAAACTCACTATTCTGGTATGGACGGTAATCCCTCTCGTATGCTTAGAAAGTTAGTTTTTAAAATCACAATTAAGTAAAAGTCAAAACCGTTGTAATCAACCTTTAATACCATTTAACTAACGTTAATTCTTTAAGTTTTATTTAAATTTCATGGGTCAACAGCATTTTACTCAAATTGAAAAAGGCTTTTAAAATCGTAATCCATTTATGACGACTTTTAAGGGAAACTTCAAAATCACAACCATCAAAAACACATGACAGCATACAAAGGTGCACACATTCAGATATACATAGGAAACAAAACATTTTCGGGGAAAATAAAATCGCGAATGCCAATTAATTTTCATGAAATCACAAGTTTATTGTCGAGGAAATCGTTCACAAATCTACGGCGTGTGCAGTAGCCTTGAAAATCTAGACACATCCTTATTACAGCACATAACAGGTATACAAGTGCCGTTGATGTAGGATAAAAAGATATCTGCTATTGTAGAATGTGATTAAGCGTCTATCCATTTATTGACTCCACCAGATACTCGTCAATCTGCAATGCGAGACAAAGCATCAGACAAGGCAAGGTTATCCAGTGCAAGACGTCAACCCTAAGCATTTTAACCTAAATGGATTCGTTAAGTCATTTATAATAAAGATTGACCTGAAATTTAAAGAAAAAATACATTCTTACTTTACATCATTAAGCACGTTAAAAGCTACTTCTTAAAATCTGTAAGATTATTATGAGAACAAAATATAATTTAGTTTAAATTCCTAATAACATCCAAGAAAAACCAAATCTGGAAGGTGAACCTTTACTCGCCAAAACCTAAATACTAAAAATACTAAAAAGTACTAGACTTAACATATTTGTTTGCGTTTAAGTTAGAAGTGCAAGCCCCACTCCTTGACATACGGCCATTTGCCGTACGTCAAGAAGTGGCTCCTCCCCACACCAGGGGGAATCGGCTTGCAAAGAGATTTTGAGAAGAGACGGAAGTTTATAAGATACTCACCATTTACAACGGTATAGTTACCATTCACCTCGTGGGGTTGTAGTCTTCAAACTCGTCTGGTTTGCTGTAGACTCATTCTGTCCTTCACCTCACTGCACCATGAGAAAGATTAAGAAGAATTATGACCATAAAAAAAGTCCAAGGCCCATGCAGTTACAACTACAGAACAGTAAGTCGTAGACGTTATCACAGCCGACAAATTAACCTGAGGTGCATTTGAAACAAAATGACAAAATATTCAAATAAACACATATAAAACATGACAAGATTACTTAACCAAAACATCCGCTAACGAAACCCGACGACCTCCAAACTATATGGACACCCCATCGTCGCTGAAGTGAAGTACACGATTCAAAATGCCGAGAAAAGTAGTAACTTGAAGACTAATAAAACTCCACGAGATAATCGGCAAAGCCCCAACTTCACCTCACTACAGCTCAACGGTGTCCCAAGTCCTCATCTGTTTTATCTCCTAGACTGCCCCTTCCGTCGAAAGCAGCGATCCAGATAAGGAGATTAAACAAGGACAAAGGCCTTACCAACTACCAGTTACCAGGATAACAGCTCGCAAACTGACCTATGGTTTGACTGATAATGTATATCGTTTTCATTGTTCCTTGCTGTACAAGTAAATGATCAGAGGTATAGTAAACGGAACAGTACCTAGATAGATATTGATTGTGTTCCTTATATCATAAAAGACTGGCGTGGTATGCTTTAGTCTCTCTCTCTCTCTCTCTCGCTCTCTCTCTCTCTCTCTCTCTCTCCCTCTCTCTCTTGATAGTATGCTTAGTTACTCTTTTTTTTAAAGAAAATATACATTAACAATTCCTACAATTTGTGATATATAAACATCAGAATATACTTTTACACATTTGTAATATTGTATATACATCAGAATATATTTATATAAATAAAATTAGTAATTAAAGTATATTCGCTACATTAAGATTTACTCGTCAATACTTTTTTAACAAAAGTTTAAATTCAGTTTTATTTATATTAGGACCCTTGCCGTACTTTCATCCTTTTTTCGAGTCGGCATCAAAATCTAACTTTAAATCCTTAACCTGTTACCTGTTCTCAGTTTACAACATTTATTCAGCAAATCAACAAAAAAGCCAGGTCAACAAATTTCTTAACTGAGGGACAGAAATATACCAAATGCATAATAATTTCTATGCATCCACAACAACAATCTTTTTCAATTCTGTTTTTATCGTAGCTTAATCCACCATTGGTCAACAACTCCGTGTACATATTTAATTAGGATCCGAGGGGAGAGATGAATATTCAACACCCCGCCGGCCGGGTAAACTTGAGGTCACCGGCCAATTCGAGAGAAAAACACATCAGTGGAAAGACGATGATACACTAATGTAAGAAAATAATTCTAGAAAATATTCCTTACCTTAGTTCTTACGCTTTAGGCTGTCAGACCCCCATTACGAATCATTTCCGTTTGAATCTGACTTTTAAGGTTTTCTTTAAAATTACTTTTTCAACTCAATGTTCGTCTTTTTTCCCAGTGACTTGACAGTAACATGTAGACGTAGCTTCATAATTTATCTCAATAATGAATTCTTTCACTAGGGAGCTAGAATTATATTTTCGGTTACTAGAGAAACATACAGACAGACAGACAAGAGGTTTAAAGGTAGCAGGCTACAAAAGCCATCAGATAAATATCTCAGCGTATATTTAAACTTCCCAAACCTCAAAGGCAAGAAACCGTCAACTTTAATCTGCCCGTTTCTTTTTGGATTTTAGAGTTTTCCTTTTTTTTTTTTAAATACGCAAAAATCTAAATCTATGCACAGGCGACTGATGTTGAGAATTGAATATCCGAGAAATTTTGGTGGTCTGAGAGATACACGAATAAACAGAGGTTAATGGAGATTAGGGTCCACAGAAACTCAGTCTGTTATTGGCATTGCTTATGACAGCTGCCGACGACCTAATGCATTTTCGATGTAGGTTATCCGTTGCAGGGTCTTGAGTTGCATCCAATATCGTCGAAAAGTAAAACTATTATTATTATTATTATTATTATTATTATTATTATTATTATTATTATTATTATTATTATTTATTTTGCGGTTCATCATAGGCCTCTAATTCGACTTGGTGTATTTATAGTGTGGGGTTCCGGGTGCATCCTGCCTCCTTAGGATCCACTTTTCTCACTATGTGCGCCGTTTCTAGGAAGCTGGAATCGTGCCTAGTGTTCCTATTGTTATGGGTGCAATTTCCACTGGCATATCCCATATCCTTCTTATTTTTATTTTTTATGTCTTGATATTTATTATTTTATTATTATTATTATTATTATTATTATTATTATTATATTATATTATTATTATTATTATTATTATTATTAGCGCATATGTTTAATTCAAGCTCCTAGATGCTCCACACTACTTCATTCCAGGAAGTCTTTCGAACGTCCTTCTTTTCATTGTCAAAATTCTGTTGACTGCTTTCTTCGCCTTTAACAAAATCGTTAACCTTTGTCGCTTCCTTCGTGCGGTTTTTAAAGGTTCAGTTTTACGAAAAACAAATTTGTCGTTTATTTTACAACGATAACACAACGTAGGTTTGTATGAAAAATTATACTCTAAGTCAACTGAGCGAGTTATTTTCGCAATCTACCCAAAATGTAAATATCCTTTCAACCTTCTGACACTCAGACATGGTTATTTGTTGGCCTCTTCTTGGCCTGTGCTTGACCCTAGGTGACTAACCCTGATCAGAATCCTGTACTGGGCCATTAAGAGCAAACTCAAAGCTGACTTGAGGTCAGCTCATTGCTGTTCTGTCCCAATGAAGATGCCTTTCGGTGCTCACTAAGGGAATAATAGGCGGGTACTCTCTAAGTGGTAAATTTAAAATAATAAAAAGATAAAACACTTGTCTTCAGTATCTCCACTTTCATTCTACATGAACTTTAGAGAAATCATAAGAAACATTTCAGTGGAAGGAAAAAAAAGGCAATTTCCTAGAAGTGAAAAAGTAGTCGAAAATGTAAATCTCACATCAAATGCTGACTTAAATAAGATTTTGTTTGCGAAATCTATCTTACCAATAATAATAAATATGAAAAGCAGTTAAAGCAAAATGAAAGCAGAGATTTTTGGCGACTATCGCTAAAGATATCTAGTGTCGCAGGGTATTATGAATGTAAATTTATTTAGCATCAAAACTTAGCGATATCAAGAAATAATTAACTGTCAATAAGAGAAGTCAGTATAAACAAAGGAGATGATAACTATTTACGTGTCATCGTTGAAGAGTTGGTCAAATATAGACTAGAGCTGAAAGGGGTATGAGTAACAAAGAAAGGGGGAAATGTTATGGAGGAACCTTTATTAACCTTGCACAGACTAAAGCGACTCGTTACCCTCGCTTCCAAACTTCCATTATTATTCCAAACTTGTTCACGTTATCCTAATTAGCAATATTCGAATGAGCTGAAAATATATTATATATATATATATATAGATATATATATATATATATATATATATATATATATATATATTATATCGATATATATATATATATATAAGGTTTACTGCAAGTTTCAGTCTCATAGAAAACGGACATTTAAAGACAGGGTCGTGATTGGTCTAAGTAAATTTCTTTGTGACATCTTGCCTGAGAGGTAGAGAATCTATTTATTCCTTTCATTCAGAGAGGTCGAAAGGTCGAAAGATACATTAGGGGACTATTTTTCCAGGTTGTGTTAATCCACCATCCTTATTCCTTTCATGAATCCATACTGCTGTTTCACGATCTTTACAATCTCTCCTAATCTCTCATCCAGTACTCTCTCTAAAACTTTCAATCCATGCTCAGAGATGGAGAAATTATTATTGTTACTATTTATTATTTCAATAATTGAAAACTATTCACATGAATCAAGCACACAGGGGCCACTGACTTCAAAATGTAAGGCAAATGGAAAGTAATAATCAAACATCAATCTGAATAAAATACCTATTTGAAAAAGAGACCCATAAAATTACTGTATATAATGTGTTTACTTATAAGCAATTACATTTATTTTACTCAACACCTGAGTACTTTCAGACCCTATCTGTGGCCCATTTTCAAGAGATATGTAGGTTGTCAGCCTGGGTCAAGGCCCCCAGCAGTCTTCAGGCTGACAGCCTACACATCTTTTGAAAAAGATCCACAGATAGGGCCTGAAAGTACTCGAGTATTGAGTAAAATAAATGTAAATACTTATAAGTAAACACGTTATACACAGTAATTTTGTTGGTTTATTTTTCCATCTTCAGAAAAAAACTGAAAGAAGTTTTTGTTTGGTTTAAAATACCTATTTTTATCATATTTTGGTCTTTGGATTTTATGAGCTCTCAAAGACACGTGTGCTGCCGCACCTCGCTTTGCCAAGATTAGAAATGATAAATGGTTGAATTTATCGGGAGCATAAATACTTTTTGAAGAAGGATCCTCCTTCGGGAACGAAAAATAAAATCAACCTCGGCCCCCGTTGAGTTGATATCTCCCTGACCAAAATTGTCCCAAGATCTGATGAGCTGAAAGACACCGGAAAAAGAAACTCGAGATGAAGAGCAAACCGAAAATCGTGGATAAGCAGAGAAAAGAAAGGACATGTGGGGAGATGAAAACTTTGTAAGTATTATATATATATATATTTGTCTCTCTTCCTGGAAATTGTGGAAAATGAGAATATGTGTTCCTGAGAGAGAGAGAGAGAGAGAGAGAGACAGACAGACAGACAGACAGACAGACAGACAGACAGAGAGACAGATAGAGACAAAGAGAGAGACAGTCAGACAGACAGACAGACATAATTACTTTAATAAGGTGAAAGGGCTTTGGGTTCCGCGTAAGTAGCATCAGCTTGCCAGCTAAGTAGACAGAAACCAAAGCGAAGGAATCAAATTTAAAAAGTGACAAAGAAGTAACCCTGACCGAAAAGATACTGCAAAGAGCCTTCAGTGCCGACTACAGTGCGCCACTCAAAGCCGACTGAGTCCCTTCGGTTGAGATGGATACACTACAGATGGTGGAAATTATAATACTAATTATAAATGTAATATTGTTATTTTTAGTATTATTACAAGATTTTCACAGCTCGTATGGAGGATAATGCACGGAAGGTATTTCTTACAGCAGTTGAAATCACATTATTATTATAATTACTATTATTATTCTTAAAGTAAACGCTCTTTGGAACAAGTTTGGCTAAAGATGACTACTACATCAGCTGCATTAATGCTATAGAGGTTCTTCTCTATTTTCCAAATTAGGTTTTCTCAATGTTGCTTAAACTGTGAGACACCGCACCGGAGGTTGGCATGTCGATTTATTATAGCGCCAGGGGAATTAGTTAAACTGTCTGTGTATAACCCGTAGAGTTTCTCAAAACTTATGCCAGCACAGGCTCTTGCTCATAGAAGCAGCCCGCGAGACATTATTGGAAATTTTGGTGAGATAAAGTGATGCTAGTGATATGGTATTGTTGAAATGAAAGGTTAACAGGCAAGGTTACAAACATCTTTGAACCTTAAGGTACCCATCAGTAGGAGAGAAAGAGTGATAGAAGCGAGTACTGGCGAGACCGATATAGCCAGCAGAGAAAAAGGAATTATTAATCTTGAGAAGGAAAGAACCAAAAATGTAAAACTCTACGGAGTTTTGTTGCCGCGTTCATTTTACCAGATCATGCCGTGGAAGAGATGGATGACGTAGGAAGATTAATTAGTTGAGAGGAAGTGGGTAAACGTCAGGATCGGCGGTTGTTGGTGGTGGACGAGTTTAGAGGGGGAGAAGGTTGTTTTTTAAGGAAATTCTAAAAGGGGAAGGGGGCAGATTCTGAAAGAGAAGGGTGATCAAAGATAATACCTCCACGGATAATTCAAGTTTAATATCAGGATTTCAGAATTTGGGAGGGACATTACGGACAGATCTGGCGAGACGGTCATTCACAAATCACCCATCGACGAGCCGAATGCCAAGTTCCTACCTTGGCGACGGGCAGGCCAATTGCACAGATATCCTAATCTTAATCTTTGCATATGGGCAGTTCTTGAACTTCGACGAGAAAGCCTGCCTGACATTGCATTCTTCTCGCTGCTGGTAATAATGCTACTGCTTGGCTGTTCAACTGAGAAAATGGTCCCAGTTTGTTGTTGTTGTTTAAGATTAAGACAGCCTTGTGCTGGCACTGGCTCTTGCTCCTGGAGCAGCCCGTAACTGGATTTTCTGTGAAGATACAGAAGCAGTGCTCTTCTTGGAGGTTAGTTGTTGAAAGGAAGATTGTGACAGGCTGGATTGCAACCCCTTTGAACCCTACGTTACCCATCAGCAGGAGAGAAAGCTTTTTTGTTGCGAGTCCGCCTGCTTTTGTACTGGGGATGCAGCGGGGAGTCCTCATGCCTCTGCTTTTTCATTGGCTATCGACTGGGAGTTGATGATGATTGGCTGCCGGGTTTTCTGCTCAAACATGAGCCACGATCGTGCGCGTTGTGGTCGTGCCGATGATCTCAGTAGCGTGACGTCACGGCGGGTTAAATTTGAATTGGCCAATAGCCGCATGACGTCACTGCTGGTATTATTGACAGTCAAAGTCGTCTCCGGTTATATTTACTTGACCTGGGGCGTTTTCGGCCAGCGATATGATGTTGTTTGCCGGTACTGGTGTGTTTCTTCGCACGTAGGTCGGGAGCAAAAAAGACCTCATGAGTCGTATTCCATGGAGGAGTTAGCGCCTCCAGAAGGCGCAGGCGGCGAGGGTCGGGTGTTTCTCCTTATCATTCAAGTACTGCAAATAATACTGTCGCGGGAGATTGCGTCTTCATGGGTGGAGTAGCAAAAGAGAGAGAAGAAAGAAGGGAGGAGAGAGAGAGAGAGAGAGAGACGAGAGAGAGCGAGAGAGATGAGCGAGAGAGAGAGAGAGAGAGAACCCGTTATTGACTTTGATAACCATGATATTATAGTTGATCTGTAAAATTGAAATAATAATAATAATGAATAATAATAATAATAATAATAATAATAATAATAATAATAATAATAATAATAATAATAATAATAATAATAAAATAATAATAATAATAATAACGAACACATCTCTTGAAAAAGAGCTACAGATAGGGCCTGAAAGTACTCGAGTGTTGAGTAAAATAAAATGTAAGTATTTATAAGTAAACATGTTATACACAGTCATTTTGTGGGTTTCCTTATCAATCTTCAGAACAAAACTAAAAGAAGTTTTTTGTTTTGTTCAATAATAATAATAATAATAATAATAATAATAATAATAATAATAATAATAATAATAATAATAATAATAATAATAATAATAATAATAATAATAATAATAATAATAATAATAATAATAATAATAAATAGTTCAAGCAAAATTAAATAAGACTGACGGCCAACATTACCAAAGACAGCAAGTAGTATCAAAATAAAAATATATATCACTTTGAACGAAGTTTGACGATACCAAAAGCAATAGAATCTCAATAAAGGTAGGATATACAGACAAAGACATGATAGCTATTCATCCATCATTGCTGAAGAGTAGGTTGAAATATAAACGAGAGCTGAAAGGGATATTATTAACAAAGGAAGAAGGGGAAAATGTTATGGAGGGACCCTTATTAGCTTTGCAAAGACCGAAGGGAGTCGCCACCCTCGTTGTAGAACTTTCGTTATTATTCCAGACTTATTCACTTAATGCTAAGGATTAGTATCTGAATGACTGAGAATTACCTCTGCGAGGGTGGCACATACCAGTGTCAATTCTTAATCAAATGGGCGCTATGCCTCATTGTGGCACAGTGCCCACTTGTGCCAGACTACTATAAGGTTTGCCGAAAACTTCAGTAACTCTTGGTTCGTTCATATCTCAACCCTACCACAACCTCCCCCCAACCCGCCACCCTCTTTTATCCGGGACTTGGCCCGGCAGAGGCGTTAAAGCTGTAACAACAGACAAATTCCGTAAATACCACCATTTGATTTTTAATACTACAGTCCTTTGCTTATCATCATCGCCAAAGTGAGCTTTTGAAGATTATGTAATTTCTGGTTTCAGTAAATGTCACTGTGTCCTCTTTCCTTAGAAGTAAAGAGAGTTAGTAAAATGACTTTGTTTTTGCCCAAATATATAACCGCCAGATTACATAATCGGTTCTGTAAGTCAGAGAAGATTCAAGTTTCCACTCAAGAGATGAATGACTGGTGTTATTTGACCTCCTGAGAAGAAGGCTCGAGTCTCTGCCTAAGACTACATAACCAGTGTCATCATCATCATCCAAGTGCCATATCCCCAAGGACGTCGGTAATCTTGGCTCGCCATTCATCTCTATTTCCGGCTCTCTGCAGCAACTGAGCTGCAGACATTCTTCCTCCAGTCATTCTCACTAATCCACCAGTGTTATACGGTATTAAATACAAACTGAAAAGCACGTCATCTAGCTCAGGGCTTCTTGGCAGCTGTTCCATGGTCTTCCAAGCAAAATAGAGACAATCTTTACAATCTGAAGTACATTTCTGGTGTCTAAAGACCTTCTAAATGGAAGTAATGTAATCTGTTAGCTAGAGGCTGTTTCAAATGGGGAAAATGACCCAAAGCAAATACAGCAAAAGAAACAACTGAAGCGAAAGAAAAGAGCCATTTTCTAAAATAAATGGACTTAGATTTGTTCTTTACGAGATGTGGGTTGAATGAGACAGATAAGGCAATCAGTTTTCTGAGGATAACGAGAGAATTCGAGATCTCTGTACAAAATGCCATTTTCTAATGACATTTTTTGTGATAATCATGTGATCTCTCCAGAAGCGGAAGTCTGCCGCAGTTCGTATTCCAAGACAAAAAAAAAAAGGGGGGGGATAAATGTTTGAATTTATGGCGAACAAATCAATTGGAGGATCGTTCTTGAGGAACTAAAAACAAAAAAAGATCAAAACGGTCTCGGTGAATTAAAGGCTCCCATCAATAACCATCTCAAGAATGGAGTTGAAAGAATACGGGGGAAAGCCGAGAATGATAGATAAGACGAGAGGAGAGAAGATATTTCGAGAGACGCAACTCTCTCAAAACTGTATATATTTTCTCCCTACCTGAACATCACCATGTGTGTTCATAAGGTCATAGAAAGAGAGAGAGAGAGAGAGAGAGAGAGAGAGAGAGAGAGAGAGAGAGAGAGAGAGAGAGAGAGAGAGATTTTCAATAAGTTATTCTTAACGATGGCTCGGGAAAAGGTTAGCAAAATGTAAAGAGCTTTTAGTTCTATGTCTGTGTAATACCGAGTGGAATTACTACGACTGATTTTACTAAAAGTTTAACGATTCCACAGAAGTCACATTTCCAGGCTCTTATAAGATTAGCATGAGTATATTTATTCATTAACTGCAAAAAAATTAAATTAAGAAAAGCTGATAACTTATAAATGGAACTGCAGGAATCCATTCCACGCGAGGATTACTAGAAGTGACCTCCTTTCTGGTTAGGACTTTTGTTAAAGAAAGTGTTGAGGGATAATTCTACAAACCTGGTTTCCGATCAATCAGTTTTGTAGTATATGAAATATATAGACAAACATCATTGTTTGTGTAGGATGTTGACTTTCAAACCATCAGAGACAAAGGTCGAGGAAATTACAAACTGAGAACTAGAATTTAACCCACAGACGACAATACCTCGTAATAATTATTCAGAATCATCTCATGTTCTATTCCTGGTGTTCCTTTGTTTAGTGAGGACGATTATACTTCTTTCTATGCCCGTCTGTCACTTTTGAAATAAACCTCGTTATTAATTAACGCAGTAATTCCAGTCATTTTGCTTCATATATGAGACAGATACAAATAGGAACCGGACACCCAGTAATATTAATTAGGCTCTAAAATTAAACCAGGTTAATGTCTCCGGTAATCAACTCTCTCATATTAGCGGAGCGAGATGTAATCATAATGGATAGCGGATTATTTGCACATTTTCTGCCCAAAGAAACACGTGTGCTACAGCGATCGTCTTATTTCTCTTGGACAACGAACTCCTAAATATCAAGGTGGATGAGATTTGGGTATGGATGCCATTGTTTTGATATCAGATTTACCCTGGGGCATCTTTATGCTATTACCACGGTCACTTTTATTTGAGTTCAGCGAAACCACTCAGCCACATATCTCGAATCTCACTGAGCGAACCTAAGGATTTATTCTCAGATGAGGTTGAAAATGTATCAGGAATGAAGAAAGATGAATCAAGCGTGCAGAATGGACGCAGAATAAATAATGCCAAGAGACATTTGCATTGCCTACATTGCGTTACATAATGCAGTAGTCCCCCAAGGAGACATTGCATTAGTTAAGTCTTGGATGGGAGATTATCATAAACCCCAGTGATACCATATCGGCGCATGGGTATAGCGCTAATGATTTCGCCACAAAACCAAACTCTTAGAAAGTGGCAACAAATGTTGGGAATCACTTATGAGTGGCAATTGATCAATATTAGCCCCGAGAAGCGATCCGAGCGATTTACCCTCCAGCCCTAAAATCGAAAAAACTAGATTGAAAAATATTCATAAAGATAATAACAATAAGGGAAAAATAGGCCCATTAGCGAGTCAAGTATTTAATTTGGACAGGCCTAAGTTTGCCTAGATGACGCTAAACAAATTATCTTTAAAGTGCGGAATAAGGACAATCATTAGCCATGCAAAATTTTCACCTAAACTACCCGAAATGTCAAAGTGTACGGTTTGTCCAAATTACAGCAGTTCCTTGTTGGACGAATGGTTTTCGCGCTTGACTACCAATCTGGTGGTCCGAAGTTCGATTCTCGGCTCGGCCAACACGGAATCAGAGGAATTTATATATGGTGATAGAAATTCATTTCTCGATATAATGTGGTTCGGATCCCACAATAAACTGTAGGTCCCGTTGCTAGGGGACGAATTGGTTCCTAGCCACGTAAAAATATCTAATCCTTCGGGCCAACCCTAGGAGAGCTGTTAATCACCTCAGTGGTCTGGTAAAACTAAGATATACTTAACTTTTTTTGTCCAAATTATAATGAAAAAAGGAGCAGGCGGTACAGCTACTTGCAGGAAACCTTAGGCGCAAGTTGCAAGTAGCAATATAGCCATAAACCCAATCGAATAAGAATCAGCGAAACGCCTCGTAGATGAGAAAAGATGACCTGACTGGTATTACAAACCCTCACATATGCCGAACGTAGGATAGTTATAAAGTATATGTATTCTGGCATCCTTGCAGCCCTCGAACTCCAATATTTTGTGTCGAGGAATCCTCCTGATGAGCAAGTCAAGTCAAGTCAGGTCAGCCGAGGGAATTAGCTGGCAATCCCCGTGAACTGTCTAGCCTGTGAGGATGGTTTCATGTTTTGCCCAAGGCCAGCAAAGTCACAGTAATTCTGTCACTCCAGATTTGTCATCGTCGTGGGAGTCTCTCCTGATAATGGAGCTTCAAGGTCCGTGACGGGTCAGCCGACCATCTCTTGGATTAGTAGTACCTTTTCACTCTGCCTCTCCTCTCTCTCATATATATAGGTATATATATATATATAATATATATATATATATATATATATATATATATATATATATATATATATATATATATATATAATAAAAGGACCCCCCCCGGAAAAAAACGCCAAATTATAGAAAGAGAGCACTATGTTCCAGGGACTGGTGTCTCTCTTCAGGTACCTGAAGAGAGAGGCAGCAATCTCTGATATTTAGTACTTTCTTTTTATATTTTGGTGTTGCTATGGGCTCCTTTTACTAGATGGAGTTCAGTTGCGACAGAACATTTTTAGCAGTCATATATAGTATATATATATATATATATATATATATATATATATATATATATATATATATATATATATATATATATATATATTTAGTATTATATATATATATATATATATATATACATATATATATATATATATATATATATATATATATATATATATATATATTATATATATATATATATAATATACCACAAGTAAATGATAGCAGAATAGCATTGCTAACCGCTTTCGCCATTATTCAGGCTTTGTCGAGGCACAAATGAAATACATTTAAAAAGAAATTTTGAGAAGGTTATGCTTACTAAATTCAAGTTAGTCATTAGTTGAATGAAAATTTTCCCAGCTCTTCTCCATGCTAAATCTACAAAAGTCCTTGGATATTTAGCTTTTAAGAAAAACATGCATTTCAGTACATTCTTAAAATATACTATAATATATATATAGAGATATCATAATATATATATATTACTATATATATAAATATATATATTGATACGACAGACAGATATATAGAATAGATAGAGCATGATATATAGAGAAGAGCTATAGAGATAGATTAGATATATATATAGATATACATATATATATATATATATAGATAATTATTGTATATATATATATAGAATATATATAGATATAAGATATAGAATATATAGAGATATATATATATTAGATATAGATAACGAGATATATATATATATATAGAAGATATATATTTTTATACAGTGACAGACAGATAATATAGAGGCATATATATGATTATATATATAATACTATATAATATATACAATATATTTAATAATATATATATATAGATTATATATATCTATATATATATATATATATAATAATATATATATATATGCATATATATAATATATTATATATATATATATATATATATATATATCTATAATATATATATATATATATATCATTATATTATATATATATTGTATATATATATAAATATATATATATATATATATATATATATATATAGATATATATTATATATATATAGTAATATATATATATTTGTGTGTATGTATGGCTAGATAGATAGATAGAGAGATATAGTATATCAATATACTATGACTCGAAATAATAATAAAAAAAACCTAAAATTCACCCTTAATAAGTGGTGGCATGAACTACTGAAACATAGATAATAAATGAACTTTGGACAGCAGCTGAATTATTATTAATATTATCATTATCATTATTAATTTTATTATTATTATTATTTTTATTATTATTATTGTTATTATTATTATTTTTGTCTATCACAGTCCTTCAATTCGAATGGGTGGTATTTATAGTGTGGTGTTTATTATTATTATTATTATTATTATTCATTGTAACTATAATTATCCTGACTCGATTATAAAAATAATGATAATAATAATGAGGGGAAGCCCTCACGTCCAGTGGGATATCACACAGAACCTGATTAGTTGGCGTCATTAGAAGAAAAGTCTTTCTGATAATATTCATAGACCACTTTCATGTCGGCAAGCAGAATAATCAGTCCAAATGAAGAATTCCCTCTTCTCATAATAAAGTGAGTCAGGCCAAACAGAAATGAGGTCACCTGAGTTAGGAAATATTACGACGAACAAGAGTAGAGGAATATGGCAAAGGTCTTTATTTATGGTCTGATAAATACAGGGAGAATTTTTGGGACAACTTAAAATTAAGCACCTATAAAAGTATGCAATTTCCAAACACAGGAAGAGAAATTTTGAAATATATTAAGTGTCAAAGACGGGATATAATAGAGTTTTATAGCATTTTTTTTTTACGAAACAGGAGGGGTAACGCGACCACCTCTTTCGTTCTGACTCCGTACTATTATTATTATCCTCCCCAATACTACCGCTACATGGACGACACCTTCATAAAAGTTGACAGAGAAGAGGACCTTGAAACTTTAAGAAACACCTTCGAAGAATGCTCCGTCCTCCTCTTCACGTGTGAACGCAGCGTTGACGGTGCCCTACCCTTCCTGGACGTTCGGGTACAGCAGACCCCTACGGGATACACCACCACGGTTTACAAAAAACCCACAAACCCGGGTCTATGCCTTAATGGGTCCAGCGAGTGCCCAGACAGGTATAAAAGATCGGTGGTAGATGCCTTCGTCCGCCGCGCCCTTACACACTGTTCCACATGGAGAGAAACCACCAGGGAGATCAAAAGGTCTACACAAGTTCTCATTAATAATAACTTTTCAAACCGTATGGTCGAACGCCAAACGAGGGACTCCATAAATAAATGGCACCAAGAAAGAACGACCGTAACTAACGACCAAAGTGGAGCTATAAAAATATTTTATAAAAAACATATGCACCACAAATATTTGGAAGATGAAAAGGCTATAAGGAAAATAATCAGTGAAAATGTCTCCCCCACTACAGAAAGTGATAAAATTAGCCTCATAATTTATTACAAAAGCATGAAAACCAGCCAGCTGCTTCTTAGAAACAACCCGGCGCCCCCAGAAACGTCTTTGAAGAGAAGGAGTGTCATCTACGAATTCACATGCTCGGTGGATGGATGCCACCATTCTTATATCGGGATGACCACTACCAGACTCTCCAAGCGTCTCTCGTGTCATCTTCAAGAAGGGGCCATTTTCATTCACTATAGGGAAAAACACAACAGGAGACCAGAAAGAGCTGAGCTTATAAAGAACATAGAAATTATTGACCATGCACCGGACCGAAAACGCCTACGTTATCTTGAAGCATTACATATATTAGAGAAAAAAACCCACTATCAACACGGTAAAAGAAACAGAGTTTCTTCCCACCATCATAAGAAGAAATGACGCAAGAAACCAACCGACTACGTATACCGCCACGAAAGAGAGAGGAGAGATCGAGGGGGGAGAGACAGAGAGAGAGAGAGAGAGAGAGAGAGAGAGAGAGGGGGGGGAGAGAGAGAGAGAGAAACAGAAAGAAGAGAGAGAGGAGCAAACAGAGAGAGAAAGAGAAAGAGAGAGAGAGAGGAGAGGCAGAGAGAGAAAGAGAGAGCGTGAGAAGGAGCGAACGAGAGAGGAGAGAGAGAGAGAGAGAGAGAGAGAGGAACTTACAGAAAGAGAAAGAGAGAGAGCAAGAGAGAGAGAAAGAGCGGAAGAAGTAGAGAGAGAAAGCGGGAGAGAACGAGCGGAAGATATATCAACTGTACAGCCTGCCGTCCAAGAGGTGGGTACCCCAACCAACACCCAACCGACGCTAATAACCCCGTCCAAACTACGTAGGTCTGAACGCCTCAGGGGGAGATTTCGTTACCATCCAACGACCAATTAAAATCCGTTCCCACCGACCCGCCCACCGATTGTACACGACCTTGCATGCAATAAATACTTGTAAAACGTATCTTAATTCACTGTACTGTACTCTCATAGATGACTGCCTGTGCGCTGTCGACACGTAGAGGAATAAACCTAAGACAAATGAAAATCTTTACATGTCCTTAGGAAACTAATACAGCCAGCTACATGCTGACGAGAAAAAGATAATAAGAAGAATTGAGAAGGATTCTATATAAATCAAATGCCGTTGAAACAGCTATTGTATTCAATGCTACTGCCCTCAGAGAAGGCCTCCTTCCTTATTATTATTATTATTATTATTATTATTATTATTATTATTATTATTATTATTATTATTATTATTATTTTGTTAAAGAGGATGGCAGCATCAGTGTAATGGATTTTATATATTGTCTTTTTTATTCTTATTATTTTCTTCTCATCAAGACCGATATTTGCTAATAGCTGACCGATGTTCATATCTTGGTTAAGGAAATGTCTTTTAGAATTCTAATTTATTGATATGATAGTATTTTTAGAAGACATTTCCTTAACCAAGATATGAACATCGGTCAGCTATTAGAAACAATATCAGCCCTGATGAGAAGAGAATAATAAAAAGAATTGAAAAGACCATATATAAAATCAATTCCACTGATGCTGCCATCCTCTTTAACAAAACATGTTTGAGAGAGGGTCTCCTACCTTCATATCACTATTATTATTATTATTATTATTATTATTTTTTTTTTTTTTTTTATCAGTCCTCCAATTCGACTGGGTGTATTCTATTACTATTTTTTTTTGTTTTGTCTATCAGTCCCTCCAATTCGGCTGGGTGTATTCTATTACTATTTTGTTTTCTTTGGTCTATCACAGTCCTCCAATTCAACTGGATGGTATTTATAGTGTGGGGTTCCGGGTTGCATCCTGCCTCCTAAGGAGTCCATCACTTTTTCTTATTTTGTGCGCCGTTTCTAGGATCACACTCTTCTCCATGAATCCTGGAGATACTTCCGCCTCTAGTTTTTTTCAGATTCTTTTCAGGGATCATGGGATCGTGCCTAGTGTTCTTATGATTATGGGTACAATTTCCACTGGCATATCCCATATCCTTCTTATTTCTATTTTCAGATCTTGATACTTATCCATTTTTTCCCTCTCTTTCTCTTCATGAACTCTGGTATTCCATGGTATTGCGACTTCAATGAGTGATACTTTCTTCTTGATTTTGTCAATCAACGTCACGTCTAGTCTATTTGCACGTATCACCCTATCTATTCTGATACCATAGTCCCAGAGGATCTTTGCCTGATCGTTTTCGATCACTCCTTCAGGTTGGTGCTCGTACCACTTATTACTGAAAGGTAGCTTATGTTTCTTGCACAGGCTCCAGTGGAGGGCTTTTGCCACTGAATCATGCCTGTTTTTGTACTGGTTCTGTGCAAGTGCCGGGCATTCGCTTGGTTTATGATTTCATGTTTCGTATTGCGCTTCCTACATATGGGAGAGATGTTATTTCCATCTATCGTTCTTTGAACATGTCTGGTTCTTAGTGCCTGATCTTGTGCCTCTGTTATCATTCCTTCAGTTTCCTTGAGCTTTCCCCTCTGTAGCCATTGCCACGTGTAATCGCTGGCTAGTTCTTTAGTCTGTCTCATGTATTGTCCGTGCATTGGTTTGCTGTGCCAGTCCTCTGTTCTGTTTGTCATTCTCATGTCTCTGTATATTTGTGGGTCTTCGTCTACTTTTATCAGTCCTTCCCATGCACTCTTGAGCCACTCGTCTTCACTGGTTTTCAGATATTGCCCCAGTGCCCTATTCTCGATGATGACGCAGTTCTCTATACATATTAGTCCTCTCCCTCCTTCCTTTCGTGTTATGTATAGTCTGTCCGTATTTGCTCTTGGGTGTAGTTCTGCCTTCGTCCATTCCACTATTCTTTCGCTGTATCTGATTACTGGCACTGCCCTTGTGTTTATGGCTTTTATCATATTTCCGGCGTTGAGTTTTGACTTGAGTATCGCCTTGAGTCTCTGCATATATTCTTTCCTGATCGTGTCCTTCATCTCTTGGTGTTTTATATCCCCTACTTCCATTATTCCCAGGTATTTGTATCCTGTCTCATCTATGTGTTTGATGTTGCTCCCATCTGGTAGCTTTATCCCTTCAGTCCTTGTTACTTTGCCCTTTTGTATGTTGACTAAGGGGCATTTTTCTTTTCCAAACTCCATCCTGATGTCCCCAGATACAATCCTTACAGTCGGGGTTAGGGTATCTATTTCCTTGATGCTCTTACCATACAGCTTGATGTCGTCCATGAACATCAGATGGTTAATTCTGTTGCCTCTTTTCTTGAGTTGGTACCCGGCATCCATCTTCTGCAGTACTTTTGTCATGGGAAACATGGCTACTACGAAGAGTAGCGGGGACAGTGAGTCACCCTGGAAGATCCCTCTCCTGATATTAACCTCTGCTAGTCTTATTCCATAGCTTGT
The DNA here is from genome assembly GCF_015104395.2 of Macrobrachium nipponense. Lineage (NCBI taxonomy): Eukaryota > Metazoa > Arthropoda > Malacostraca > Decapoda > Palaemonidae > Macrobrachium > Macrobrachium nipponense. Next base: position 58,699,444 of record NC_061093.1, on the reverse strand, counting down.
AAGTATTGTATTCCAGTTGCGCATTGTATTTTTGAGGAAGCTGATGGTGTTTTCCTCTGCCCCATATATTTTCAGGCATTCTATTAGCCATGTGTGTGGTATCATGTCGAAGGCTTTCTTATAGTCAATCCATTATTATTATTATTATTATTATTATTATTATTATTATTATTATTATTATTATTATTATTATTATTATTATTATTATTATTATTATTATTATTATTAAAGTAGTGCATCCCCGTCAGTGTATAGAAACTCCCAAACCAATATGGACGCTCCCTAAACTTTTTTCATGTTGGTGGAGTGCGAGATGAAGTGACCTGAAATCATTTCGCAGAACAGCCTTTACTAAAAGAATGGAGGAACAAATTGACGAACAACTGTCTTGGTGCACAAAGACAGAGAAAATCTAACCTTGCTTTGAATGGCAACAGTTTCCAAGGTAACAGAATAAGCTGAAAATGACTGAAAGTGCTAAAGAATATGATCTGAACGCAGATATCCTTCGTGAAATAATATCTCGAGGACACTGATAATGAGGCAAAATTAAAACTCCCTTGATGGATAATTGAATTTGAATAGAAAATGAAATGTGATAATTACGTGAACTTCATAATGTAGGGCAAATGGTTTTTTCTTAAATCATTAATAAATTTCACTGGAATTTAACCAATTAATGAAATATATATAACGGTAATGGAAACGCACTTTTGAAATCAGTATTATTAGAAGTAATAAGTATATGAATGGGACATAGTGAATGCATAAGAAATAAAATAAATATGGACACAGCGTATTGAATATGTAATCAATATCATTAATAAGCCAATAACCCGACAGCTCAACAACTAATATCATAAATATGAAAGCAATATATTAAATAAGGCAAGGAATGAAGTCAATAGGAAATCAACACGATTACAAATACAAGTAATTAGGTAAATATATCTGCTATATAGTGAAATGGATTCAGTGCCATTCAATATTCAAACATTGCAATAAAAAAAATTCTTAGTACTGTAATAACGTATTCAAGCATAGTAATAAGCATTTCCACTTTAGCTGAAATCTGTCACTAACACTGCTTAGAGCTCGAATAAGCTGCAACTCATTAACTCATCTCAGACGCGAAGAAAGTGATTAACAGAGCATAATTAACCAGCCCTGTTTTGTAAGCATAATTACCCTTATTAATTATTCCAGGAAATCTTCGTTCGCCAGTCAAAAAGTAATCACTCCACCTTCCGGAAAGGATTTATTTCATTTAAGCTCGTTAGTTGCCAGCCTTTTATTACTTATACTCAAATTTCGTCACATGACATTTTTCATGTCTTGATCTTGTCAAGGTGCCACAACTCCGGAAGATGTTCATTTATTTATTAAAGTTTATCCTATTTAGGTTATCTCCGTGCTCTAATAAATCTCACAAAAATATATTACGTTCTGTTTAAGATTACTTGACTTATTATTAGCTTATAAGCATGAACCCAAGAAACGCAAAAGACAGATTTCCCAGCGGGGACAGATATTTCGATGAGCTGTAAGTAGCAAAACAGAGTCAATACTGTTCCCGCGGGGAAATTTGTCTTTTGCATTTTTGCATTTCATGGGTTCATACTTATAAGCTAAAAGTGGTCGAGTGACAAAATGTTTCCATCAAATTTGATTTCCTCGGTTAACTAGTTCTTAATTATTTCTCTCATTGTCTGCATATATTTTCATTATTTAAATGTTGCTAACTTTCCTTTATAATGATTTTTTTCATGAAAGTTATCACTGAGCAGTTATTAGCTTTCATCGAGTGACAAAACTTTTCCATCAAATGTGATTTATTTGGTTAATTAGTTCTTAATTATTTCTGTCAGTGTTTGCATGTATTTTCATTGTTCAAAAGTTGCTAATTTTTTTACATAACTATTTTTTAATGAAAGTTATCAATGAGCAAAGTTAATAGCTTCCATCAAGCAAATAATTGTGTCACATCGCGGATACAGTGAAAGTCTTAGAGAACCGTTCTTTTTATGATGCTGGCTGAGATCATTCCAATGATTATACTCAAATCTTCACTAAAAATGTCAATATATTTCCTCTGAATTACAGACGCCTTTCTCATTTGCACTGGAAAACAATACTTAATGTATTCCGCACCACAAGTCGTATTTGGATCCAGACGTTTATTGGACAAGTTGGCAGCGCAATCAGGATTGGCACTGGTAGTCTAAGGACGTCTTTGAACCAACAGATCCATTTTATTATCATTTTTCCATTTTAGATCTTACCCCACTCCTTCCCCGATTTGTTCGAAGTAATAACCTTGCAGCATATCTTTCCATTCCGTTAGTAGTTACAGTGAAGTGCTGGAAGCTGAGAGAGAGAAGGTACAAATATGTAGTATTTATTTTCATCTGGAAATAGTCATTTAACAAATGAAAATCACGCACAAGCATCAAAAGCTAAACTAAGTGGTGTAAGATTAAAAGTGAATGACCGTCAACATTGGTGATTTAGGCAGAAGGAAAGTAAATCACCTAAGTTGCTGGACAGGAAAAGGGTCAGATTTACAAATGAGGTTCGTCTGAATAATTAGTTAACAAAAGGAAAATCACGCACGAGCAAACAGAAGCTAAGCTAAGTGGTGTAAGATTTAAAATGAATGGCTGTCAACATTGGTGATTTATGTTGAGGGAAATTTAATCACCGACCAGATTGGAAGATATTGACTTAGATTTCCGTAGACCAACTGAACAGCCATTCTCCTCGATATTCTATTTATGATAAGGAGAACGACTAACCTCCAGCACTAAGAAGTGCGATCGTATCACATCAACATAATGTATATGCTCTCCATCAGCAAAAACGAGCAACTTGCACTCATTAGGAATAAAAGCACTAAAGTTTGATTGCTGGATATTGAACTAACGTTTATTGAAGCTAACCAATCAAGAGATCTTCCGTCTATGGTGTAAATCCAGATTACTTTTACACACGAAAGATGACCATTACTTCGAGAATTGCAGCCACGGTGATAAAATTCCAGCTAAAGTTCCAGCAGGAATGCTCGGACTTCCGTGAATGCTGGAACAACGGCTGACAAAAGCTTCTAATGGCTTAGTAACGCTGATATCAGCGACCACTCGGATAAATGAAGCCTTACGAGATAAAGCGATTTATTACTAGTTTAAATAGGAAGCTGTAGAGGCTTACCAGTTATTGGCACATGATAACATGTACGAATAAAGAGAAAACTTCGATTACGAAAAATGAATAGTTTAAAAATCGCATTCCTCAGCCATCTAACCGGCCAGCAAGCAATAAATAAATGCAAAAATGAACAAACAAGCGGGGAAATTTCTCCCCTTTTTCCACAAGTGCGAGTTGCAGAGAGGAGCAAGTTGCAAGGGCTTTGGCAGAAACAGAAATAAACAAGGATTCTTTCCGTTCCATATGATGCTCGGAATAAAATTGAACATACAAAATGTTTTTCGTTCTCATTTTACCGATGTCCGGCATCAAAAAGGATACTTTTTCCCTCGGTTGCAGTTACCGAAAAGAAGAGGTTTTTATCGCTTTCCGTTCTTGCATCGCAGTGTGTAGTTTTCGTGTATATGTATATATATATATATATATATATATATATATATATATATATATATATATATATATATATATATATATATATATATATATATATATATATATATATATATATATATACATGCATTAAGGTACAAATATCCTTCAATATCTAATTCGCTCTATCTCAGAATTAATATACTTTCATATATGTTAACTGAAGGGGGAATTTTTTGTTGGTAATAATTTCGTGTGTGTGTGTCTGTGTGTTTGAAAGTATGGAGAAGTGCGGTTGTATGTATATGGATATGTATATATACGTGTGAGTCTGTACATGTGTGTGTTTGCAGTCATGTATGTAAGTAGGCATATGAATATAAGTGCACGCACATACGTATTTGAATTGCTTATATGAATATGACTGCGCAACCTAAAACGTTATAGATACGACACAAGGAAACAAAACTATAATTCTTGTAGGATGCTTTTCGATAAAGAAATTAGCGAGAAGATAACTGCAACTTTGACAAAATGCTGTTCCGGTATACTTTTCGGTTTCAGCTTTTCAACGGATAGAAAAGCCGCCCTAAATTAATAACCGTCTCTAGCTTTGGCGCCAGCTATGGCTGCAGTATTCATTACGGGAGCCTGTTTTAAAATTCCAGTCATACTACATTTGAAAATTCACACGCAGAAATTGCTGGATAGGAAAAGGATCAGATTTGCAAATGACTTTCGTCTGTTTCATGATTAATAAGGTTTTTTTTTTCTGAAGTGGTCGAGTCTCGCCTTCTTCCGGCATTTTTTTTTCTAAGTAATCTTTTGTCTTGACCTTTGCCTTGCAAAAACATCGCCGCATTCTCATATTAAACATCCATTCAAAACCGATTGCTACTGACAGCCTCCGCTTGTATTGACACTTGTGTAGTCTTCAGGGACACCTTCTGAGGAAGACTAGACATTGCAGGCACTTTCTGATGAAGGCTAGACATGGCAGACACCTTCTGAGAAAGGCTTGACTTGGCAGACAAAACGACCTCTTGACATTTCAAGTGTATCGGATGTTAGCGAGCCCTCTTTTATGCACACGCGTTCCTGGCTCCCTTCGAGGTCATGCTTCTCGATGTCTATTTCAAAAAAATTCCGATACGTTTTTGTGAAACGTTATTCCTCGGGGCTCCAAGCTTGAAAAGTGTTCTCGGGGTGATGTATCGAGGTTGTGTTTCAGCCTTCAGGGTCTTCGACTTACAACCTGTCTGACGCTGCGTCTCTTCCTGATGCAGGCAACGAACGAAAAACTTTCGAATTTATACTTGAGCACCAAATAAAAATATTCATTATTCATTCAGGGCGCTAAAGAATTCTTTTGACATATTTATAACACAAGACTACATTCGTCCATTTCCACTGCTGATTTCTAGGCGTTCTCTTAAATTGAAAATAATCGGTTATCATAAAAAAAACAATAAATAACAAAGTCAAATTAATAATGGTCTAATAAAAAACTATTTTTCAAAATCTATTATGGCAGTGTTATTTTACCTTTTTCTGTCGATATGATTTTTTTAGACTAAATTGCATTAAAAAAGTAATTTATTTATTAAAATTAATAAGGTCTAAAAAAATATTTTTCAAAATCTATTCTGCCGTGTATTTTCTTTTCTGTCGATATGATGTTCTTTAGACTAAATTGCATAAAAAAAAGTAATTTAATTTAAGTTAATAATGGTCTAAAAATATTTTTCAAAACCTATTGTGCTGTGTATTTTTTCGATGGCAAAAAAAAGGGATTTATATTGTTTTGAAATTAGGCTACAACTCCTAGAGTAAAATGTACATGGAATGTATCATTATACTTTTGTATTAAAAACCTAAAGGTTTCTTAAACTTATCAAGCAGTCTTTCACCAAAGGAATGCCGTAATGCAAACTAAAATTTTTCATCAAAGTAAAAAATGCCTGCGCAGAATAAAAATGGCCAAAAACAAAAACAAAAAAAGTAAAGCAGATCAGGAGCGAAGCAATGTATAATCCAAACACAGAGGCAGACAACATTCTGTCCATCTGTCTCTGTTAGTTTAACAAGAGTCCAATTAATCTTCGGTCACAGAAGCAGGGCGCTGTTCGGGTCTACTCGAGTTATTGTTAACAGGTTACCGACAGACAGGTGTGTCGAACATGACGTCAGCTTCGCAGGTGTTACGCGTCTGGAATAATGTCAGGAAACGCTTCGGTATAAAGGTTTGATTTCCACCAACGAACTTGGACGAATATTCAACATTGTCTTCTGCTTCTTGATTTACTCTAGACATATCTGAAGAATTTATTTACGGATTCCACTGGAATCTTTGTGAGAGGTGAACGTACGACAGACTTCGAGACCACATTTTTTTTTATATACCACATTAGTAAGTTTTAAAAGAGATCCAGACATTTTCTTAAAGTTTCATGTGGACCCAGTAAGTATGTTTTGTGTTATTATTATTATTATTATTATTATTATTATTATTATTATTATTATTATTATTATTATTATTATTATTATTATTATTGTTATTGTTATTCTTATTATTATTATTATTATTATTATTATTATTATTATTATTATTATTATTATTATTATTCTGTTGAAGAAAATGGCAGAAATTCAGCGAATTAATCTTCCATATATTATCATTCCTATTTTTTCTTATTTCTCGCTTCTCTGGCTC
>NC_061093.1:58670658-58680658 GCF_015104395.2 Macrobrachium nipponense | reverse complement strand
TCGCCGCTTTACGACATCATCTCTCTCTCTCTCTCTCTCTCTATCTCTCTCTCTCTCTCTCTCTCTCTCCGGGGGTGGGGGGCGGGAGTTCGGGGTAGGGGTGAGGGGGAGGTTAAGAAGCCCTGGAGGTGCAACGCAGGCTTTGTTCAGCGGGACAATGCATGGATTAGGAAGAATAAAAGATCTTTCTTGAATAATAACGATAAATAATTGACATCTTAAGTCCGTCCTGATATCATATCCTGCATCTGGGACAATCATCTGTTAATTCCACTCCCGATGCCTGCTCCAATTGACAAGTAATTACAAAATATGAATTGGGAACCATTAGCGCTAATTAGGTTTTATAAGTTAAACCAGCTTAATCACTTATCAGTAATAATCGCACTTGCATACTCTTAGGACAAACAGAGAGAGAGAGAGAGAGTAGAGAGGAGAGAGAGACTTGAAGAGAGACGAGAGAGAGAGAGAGAGAGAGAGAGAATGATAAAAGATATAGTGATATACGTCGAAAATATAATGTCGCAATAATATTTGAAACCGAGCAGAGTTGTGGGACCCTGGTGTCATTTAATTTTGAATAATCACTAATAAATTATTGCTTCGCCAAGTCTCCGTTAGCATACTTATATCTAGATTATGATCACTCAAGATTCCTGATAGTGTTGGTTTTATTTCCTACAGACTGCATGGTTATCAAATTGCACAGATTATTATAGTTAAAGCCATGATCCGTATTATTTTCTACCTATACACCATCATATGTTTGGTGTCGAGTGTCCCTGGAGTTCTACATGGTTTTTACAATAAGGTGGTGCTAGTACAATCATTTGTGATTTTCGCCACATTTAGGGCAATGATGGTCATTTCTAAGATTTTTTTAAGCTGTGACAACCTGACATTTATAGTAATGATAGGGCATGTAACAATCTTGCTCACATTCTAAAGCGAAATCTTAACTCGCAAACCTAAACGAAGTATTATCAAGAGATCGCCCAAACTAAGGACAAGAGGCACAACCCACCATCCTAACCAAATCCTTTCGAGTTTTAACATTCAAAAACTTTAGATCCAGAGACAAGTCCACCAGCTACTGTTAAAACAAGGCATTATATGCAGAAATCCTCCGATTCTCTCGCCATCACTTACCCGATACCAGTGTTGGAGAAACCATAGACCATAGTTGGAGGACAGGTGGATGTAGGTAGGGATCACTGAACTTAGAATTCAAAACAGAACTATTTCCTAGCCAATAGGAAAGCTTTACTTTATGAGCCTACGTTGGGGGTGAGGGTGGAGTGTTAAGCTTGTTGACGTAACGTAACAAGAATGTCCGAATTCAGCCCGAATTTGAATTAAGATTTTCACTTAAATTAAGTTTTAACCAGCCTTTTAGAAGGACCTGACAAGGCCACGACAGCGGTGCCAAAAGAAATTTCTTAAAATCCCTAAGACTACTTAGGCCTCTTAGGAAATATTTAAGACCCACCTATTACTGTCTAATTCTTATTTACTAATGGGAATGAAATTCTAAGTTATAAAACTACGTTAAAAATACTCAGATCCACCCATTACCTACTTAGTTCATATTTACTAATGGGAAAGAAATTCTAAGTAATAAAACTAAGTTAAAATCCTTAAGATCCACCTATTACCTACTTAGTTCATATTGACTGATGGAATTAAATTGCAACTCATAAAACTACGTTAGATTGTTACCCATACCAAATACGCAGCTGCACGAATACATTTAAACTTACTTCTCATGATCAAATTATGGGAGCAAATACTGTAATGTTCCTTGCTATAAATCTGTGATGTCAAAAGTCTAACTATTTTTTTCCCCAATCTAATCATAACATCCTTAAAAGAAACTAGTCTCTAAGTCAACCGCTGTTTTTTTAATCCTAATCTATTCCCAGCATTCTTAAAATAAAACTGTCCTTTATTCACCTTTTTATCAAACTTGCAGTCCTACTAAAGTTTAAATATTTGTTAGTTGGTGTGAACTTCTGTTGTGCATTGTGACAAAAGTCACCGTGCACAACTAGCAAGTCCACCTTTGCCTGACAATGGCACCGCCACCCTGGCAATGGTGGACTTGGGAAGCTGGCAAAGAATAATTTACTGTAAACAAAATTTGCATAAAAATATACTTAACACAAAAATTAACTTACATAAAAATTTGCTTAACACTAAATTTTACTTTTTAAACCCAAACCCAAATTTTACATTTTTAAACCCAAATTTACTTTCCAACCCCAAATTTTACTTTTCAAACCCTCAAATTTTACTTTTACTTTTCAAACTTTATTAAACTCTTGAAGCTTTATTAAACTATTGAAGAACAAAATAGCCAAAAAATTATAAAATCAAACCAAAAGTCAAAAAACTTAAATACATTTAAATAAGGTTAAACAACTAATTAGAATAACTACTAGATTTACTCTAAAACTAAATGCTGAAATATTAAAAACTTATGATATTAAAAATAAAAACTAATTAAAAAACTTCAAAAAAGTTCTGAAGCCGAAACAAATCCTAAAATTTCTGAAATTTTCAAAGCTGGGGAAAACAATCTGAATTTTTAGACAACTTGCAAATTTTTCTTAAAACATGTTTTGAATCTACGGAAAATAATAAAACCAAAATTATTAAAGCAAAGCCTGAACTGAAAATTAAAACTTTACGAAATTTGATTCAGAAAACATTAAGCTAAAAAATAAAAAATTGAACTACTTTATATGTTGTTAATATATAAGAAAACTTTTTACTAACGAATTATAAATCAAACTTAAAATCAAATAAATTTCACGAAAAATACAGCTTACTTAACTCGAGCCACTATCAACTAAAAAAATACTATATCGCCCTTTCGTCACCGAAGAAAAAATTTAAGGTGATCATAAAAAAAAACGGCAGAAATTTTTATTTATTTATTTATTTTTACTTATTTATTTATCTATTTTTGGTCTATCACAGTCCTCCAATTCGACTGGGTGGTATTTATAGTGTGGGGTTCCGGTTGCATCCTGCCTCCTTAGTAGTCCATCACTTTTCTTACTATGTGTGCCGTTTCTAGGATCACACTCGTCTGCATGAGTCCTGGAGCTACCTCAGCCTCTAGTTTTTCCAGATTCTTTTCAGAGACCTTAGGATCGTGTATAGTATTTCCTATGATTATGGGTACAATTTCCACTGGCATATCCAAATCCTTCTTATTTCTATTATTATTATTATTATTATTATTATTATTATTATTATATTATTTATTATTATTATTATTATCATCATTTGCAGGTTAGCATACCTCTTTGGTGCATGTTTTGTTGAAACTAATAGCAGTTTTCTACGAATTAATCTTATACAGGGTCTTTTCAATTCTCCGGATAGTTCATTTTTTCTGACTCAGCTAGGTTATTGACTAGAATTCCTATATTCAAATATGAATATTCATATTCTACTCGATATCAACCAATCTCGCTATGATAGCTGATTGGTAATTTTGTAATGCGTGGCTAAATATGAATTTGTCTTATATACGTACGAGTGTTTTTCTTATGTTCACATACATTAAGCCATAAATATCGTCAAATATCCAGTTCACTACATTTTGTTGAGCTCTGGAAAAATGTTATACTGATACCTCAGTCTTTATTGAAATGTCATAAATTAAGTAAATGAATGTAGGAAATAGAGAATGTTGGTTTCTATAGACGTCGAAACAGTATTTGAATGATTCCCTATTAATATATATTATAGGAAGGTAGTTCCCGTCATTTTCCATGCAGTTGTAAACGTAATGCTTGAAGTCAATTCATTTTGCGGCAAATAGATGTCAACATCTTCTCAACTCTTATTCCAAAACAATGCTTCAAGATGCAGGCTGCCCGTCCAACGTCCAAATCTTTTTATAAAACTTTCAACAATTAAAAGGGACATGTTTTTGGGTTACACGGAGTTTGATCTATTTAACTTTTTATTTCTTATTTTTTTACACTACCCAGAGGAAATAGGTCTTTGTAAGGACTCCAATTTTCTTCTGATCAAATTCAGCATGTCGTTCACAGGTGGCCTGTTCGACTTGGCAGACGACGGACAGGAGGCAGCGTTCAAGTACGCAGTCAATTCTGTCAACAGCGATCGCACCGTGTGGGCCACGTTCGTTTGGCTGGCTCTAGTCGACAAAACGTTCCGTTCGGTGACCTCCTTCCGCGGGGCTAGAAAAAGTAAGCATACTTTATCCATTCATTTCTCCTCCATATATATATATATATATATATATATATATATATATATATATATATATATATATATATATATATATATATATATATATATATATATATATATATCAATGAGGAGGAGGAAAATAAAAACGTGCTAAAAGGGGTCAATTTATTTTCCCGACGTTTAGTAATGTCTTCATTACATATTCTCGAGGGCCGTACAAAAAATAGATAACGTAAATTAAATTACAATAAACCTAAGAATTCACATTGGAAAAATGAAAGTTGCCACAATGACTTAGAAATTTAAATGTTAAAATTCTTAGCTTTATTGTAATTTATGTCATCTATCTTGTACAGCCCTCGAAAATGTAATGGAGACATTACGAAACGTCGGGATCAAAATTGACCCCTTTCAGCAAGTCTTTATGTCCTCCTCTTCATTGATGTATATCCGGCTGTGGCCACCGTAGTTTGGATATATACATATATATACATGTGTATTTCTCTGTAGCTACTACCTTTTTATGGATACAGCTTAATGCGTGTAGAAATAGAAATAAAAGAATGATCACTACAACCACAACCAACTGTCTCACTCAGTCTGTCGCTCGTGAGATCCGGAGTAGCAGCCATCTTGGGACCCCAGTCCGACAGACTTCTGCGCATGTGCAGTCGATGTGCGACGCCCCTGCAAATCCCTCACATAGAGAACTTGTGGGATTTCCGCTTGTCGGGCGACTCCTACTCCATCAATCTCTATCCTCATCCATCCACCTTGGCCAAGGTAGGAGAGTGGCTGTTATGATCCCTTCTGGGAGCCTCCTATGCTTGTTCTTGTTATTGGGTTTTACAGTTTTTAATGGATATCTGATATTCTAGTCTGATTTCCCTGTGACTTTGAAATCTGAAGGGGATCGTAATTTCTTTTTCATTTTCACCTTTCTTCCTTTTAGTGTTATTTCTTTTTTTAATGGACATCTGATATTCTTGTCTGATCCCCTGTGGGTTCGAAAGCTGAAAGTGATCGTAATTTCTTTCTCATTTTTCCCGTTCTTCTTTCTCTCCTTTTTAGTATTACTATCAATACCACTATTGATTCTGAAGACCTGTACCAACCGAAAATAAAGAACGAAATAATGGTCACCTTTTCCTTCTCCTTCGTTAGTATACTTCTAATACATTATTTATTCTGAAGGCCTGTACTAGCTGAAAATAAAGAACGAAATAATGGCCATTAGTTCTTAACACTCCTTTTACCGCCATTAGTTCATCCAAGAAATTATTTAAGATTTTCTCCTCACAGAGCATGCTAATTTTTCCATTTATTTATTCTCTTTGTATCGTTCTACATATACGAATATAAGAGTTACATGGACATCATAATCTAATGGAATAACGGGACCGTTTGTATCAAAGTAAGTCATAATAAAGAATGCCTTTTTTCGACTCATTAAGCTGAATAACTAATGAAAACTAATAGATGTTTTTTAATTAAGTTTCCAAGTAGTAGTTTTGAGTGTCTAACAAATCGTTAATTATACGATGGATTTTTATCGAAGCTGTTTCAGCTAAGTTATAATCAAGAAAATTAATATTATCAATCCTTTCCCACCGCCCCAAAACAACACAACCTCGCAAAAAGGAACATCTTTCTTACGAAAACTGACTGCGGTCAGGGATGAGAGAAGTGTTTACTTCATCATGTTAGAATTTCCAGCATAAACATCCGTAACGAACCCCCAGCATAAACACCCGTAACGAACCCTTACGCATGTAGCGTCAGTAATGTAATCTTGCAATAATTATTCAAAGAGTGAAATAAAAGATCGAGCGAGGAGATGGAATTATGGTAACTCGGTCTATGGTGACTCACTGGATTGGTGACCTCCAGTGAATGTCAGACACGTTAAGCAAATAAGCCCTTGTGTGAAAATTACGGGAGCTTGCATCAATATTAAGTATGGTGGGGAATGGGACCGGCAGTGGGTCACAATAAATTAACAATAAATAAAAAAATAAAAAAACTCAGAATTGTTATTATTTGGGCATAACTGTAATTTACCGGAAGCCGGACGGTTGTAATCGCTGTTTACCGTGGACAGAACGAATGACGAGTCCGCTGTTGACTTTCAATGAAACCTGGGACGATTTCCTTTAGCTATTAAACATTCGAGCTTGATTTGAAAGCCTCTTTCTGCTTGATTGAATCGGACAAGTTATCCCCGCTAGCATATTGACTAGATTTAATGCCACGATACGTTCATTCATTTATAATTCTATATATATATATATATATATATATTATATATATATATATATATATATATAAAGGTGAACGCCACGTAGGAAAATGTTGCGACTAAGTAAAGGGTCGTGTAGACCGAAAGATCTTGGCTTTCTCGCCTTTACATTTCCTAAGGGGCATGACCTTTATATATACATAGCATCACGTTTTTATATACTTCGTGATCAAGTTATTCATATATATATATATATATATATATATATATATATATATATCACACATATACACACAATATTCACACATACACGCACACATATATACAGATAGATTATATAGCGTTATATTTCGGACACAACTATTTTACCCCCAACTGACAGGTGATAAATTTAGAGGCATGGAACATTGATAATTATATAGATGAAGGAATATATATATGTATATATACACATACATACATAAATGCATACACACCTATCTCCCTCAACTAACAGGTAAAAAACACATTTTTATACGTCAGTATTTCATAAGATATCTCAGAATATACGATGTCCATAAATACGTACAAGCAGAAATTAAATGTTCAGTCTCTTTTCCCCTCAATTTCCTTTGTTTTTTTCGTTTCGAAAAAACAAAAGATTCACTGGACGAGGAAGCAAACGGGAGGGGAAAAAGAAAATTGGGCACTAAGAGACAGCAGAAGAAAAATAAAGAAAATTGTGCTAGAAAAATAGAAAAATAAGAAAAGTCCGACGAAAAACAAGCGAGCAAATAAGATGAAGACCGTAAAGCGTTTTCTAAAATGCTCGCAGTTCAGAGACGAGTTCTGAAGAATTCTTATTTATTATATTCATCACAGCCTGTATAAAAAAAAAATATTCGGTAAGTACAAAGGGTAGAGTTGACCGAGAAGTAACAAACATGTATGACGGTAGGTATATTTGAGTATATACACTTGCGTAAACTCAGGTATACGAAAATGCATACCTTACGTATTTGTTTATGTATGTATAGTTATATGATATATATATATATATATATAGATATATAAATATATATATATATATATATATATATATATATATATATATATATATATATATATATATATATATATATATATATATATATATATATATATATATATATATACACCATATATGCGCGGTGTGTGTATGTATACCCTATGAGTGTCTATAAAAAGTTAATATGTATATATATATATATATATATATAGATATTATATTTATATTAGAGCATATATATATATCATATATATATATATATATATATATATATATATATATATATATATATATATATATATAGGATATATATTGCAATTGCGAGAAAATTGGTTTTGGTAGCGCTGGATTAAACGTAAATCTTTAATTCTGGTATACATTCGGCAATTATTTGGATAAATCCTGATTCCCAAGGGATTTAGTAAGGCCGACTGCTTTTAAATTTAGAATGATGATGATAAGAATAATAATAATAATAATGATAATAATAATTATAATAATAATAATAATAATAATAATAATAATAATAATAATAATAATAATTTTGAAAAGGAAATAAAAAAATCGCTTTATAATAATGACTGGTGAACGTCACAAGGCTTTCGACCTGAAGTGTACATATATACTTTATAAGTAATCAATTTAACTTCCAGTTGCATCGTTAATCCTTTTTTGAGCCCTTGTTCCCTTGATTATTTTCTCTCTTTATTTCCAATAACATGCCAGTAGCTATAGCCGTAGCTGTAATGATCTCACCTTTGATTCATCGCGTTCTTTCTATCTTCAAATTTTGAGGTTTTTGCAGCCTTTTTATCTGTTTATCACCCAATCATTACGACCGTTCATCCACTCCTCAAATGATTACATTTGTTTCAAATTCACATAGTCCTGAAATTAGAAACTTAGTTCCTGTTCTGGACGATAACTACTTTGTATTTCTTCGCCTCCCAACAATTACACCCCTTTTATTTGAGGTAATTACGTCCTCTTATGTTCTCAGTTGAAGCAATCACAACAATAATTTTCCTTTCTAGGTAATTACGTGTCCTCCCAGCCACACTTACTTCCTCTCTGCCCACAGGCCTATATAGACGTCCTGAAGAGACTCGGGTGGAAGAAGTTCTTCGTCATTTATGACGACACTTATGGCCTCATTCGCGTCCAGGAACTACTCAAAGAGCATTCGTTCACCTCAACCCTGAGGCAATTGCCAGCGTCCCGTGATTACAGGTGAAGTCTTCATTTCTTTCAATTCCTCTTTGCAGGACCCTCCGCTTTTCTAGTGAATTGGGGTATCCCTTTCTTTTTCTTTGATAAAATACACAGGAGTTTATGCTTCAATGTTCCCAGTTATGGAAACTATAGTAGATTCATCTCAACAGTGCATTGATGTCCAAGGCCAGTCCCTTACGACGCTCCTGATTGGCTGTTGATAAACAAGTCACAGGGCTGAAAACTCTCAGTCTCTCTCTCGAGAGTTCACATGGGTATGATATATGTTTCCACCTCTCCTGAGGGATATGTCTTTCAAAAGTATCCCTCATTAGAGGAGGAACTACATCCTGCCTCTGATTCAATCTTGTCCTTTAATCCAAATAATAAAAGATATATTAAAACGGGTCTGAAGAAGAGCTTTCGTTCTATTTGAAACCATCTGAAGTAAAATGAGGAGTCATAGAAAATCTCACCTGTTAAGTAGCAGGAAATTGAACTTTTTCTCTAGTCTGAATGGCCCATTCATTCATTGCCTAATTCAAGTGAAATCAACACCTTGCTCTAAAAAGTAACTGCTGGTATAATTTGCCAAAGGTTTTGCTACTTTTAGAATTAACAATAGATTACAAAACCCAGTCTAATCTTCTGACCCCCCATGACATACAAGATCAGGCTTTATAGCACTGCAGCCAAAGTTTGTTTCAATAAGATACTAAGAATGGCTGGGGTGGGGTTTGTGGTTCTTTACCTTTATACGTATCTTAGATTTTGTTTGACATTATCTCAGAGCATTCTTCACATCACCTAATGTTAGAACTGGATTGCTTTTTGTTTTTCAGGTCCTTTCTAAGAGACGTGAAAAAGACAAGCATGACCCACTTGTTGTTGGACATCAAAAGAGAAATATTATTCATTCCTCAAGCAGGCGCAAGAGGTGGGGTTATTGACATCTTACTACAATTACTTCTTCACGACGTTCGTGAGTAGAATTGATTTACCATATATCTCATTA
Organism: Macrobrachium nipponense; assembly: GCF_015104395.2. Lineage (NCBI taxonomy): Eukaryota > Metazoa > Arthropoda > Malacostraca > Decapoda > Palaemonidae > Macrobrachium > Macrobrachium nipponense. The sequence goes on along the minus strand of NC_061093.1, from coordinate 58,670,932 downwards.
GTTGTAAGCTTAATCATCATCATATATATATATATATATATATATATATATATATAATATATATATATATATATATATATATATATATATAAATATATAGAGGTAGAATCCACGAAAGATAGTGAAACAATGGAGTAGCTGCAGATCCTTTGATTCAACGTCCTTAGCAGACTGACATACATTAGAAACTGCGTGAACAAAGAAGGGTCACCACTCATTTTCTAATGTATGTCAGTCTGCTAAGTAAAGGACGATGAGTCGAAAGATCTTGCAG
>NC_061093.1:58593521-58663521 GCF_015104395.2 Macrobrachium nipponense | reverse complement strand
TATCAAACACATTGGATATGAGAGAGAGAGAGAGAGAGATTTTTACATAATGCAAATATAGGTCTATTAAGCACATTGGATATGAGAGAGAGACAGAGAGAGAGAGAGAGAGAGAGAGAGAGAGAGTGCGTGTTAAAGCAGTACATTAATCTAATGACTGGTGCTGCGCAAAAGAAGAATAGACGCCCCAGACGAAGCCACTCAGCCTAATGGCCATCATCTCGGCCTCCCAACAGGTGAGGCATCGCAGGTGTGTCTCTCCCACCGAGTTCCTGCCTCCTTTCCTTCGCCCTTTTCCGAATTTATTGCCGCGTTCTCGCTGATTATTTGCTTGATGTATGCTTTGGGCTTTGTTCGCTTGCTGTGTTTTCACATCTGGTTTTCGAAAAATATTATATATTTGTTCTTTTTTGTTGATTTATTCTCGTTTAACTGTTGATTACACATGTCAGATGTTTGTCTTCGTTTTAGGCTAATGGTTTTCTAGCCTCTTTACATTTTTTTTAATCTTTTCACATATGGGTATTCTCCTTGTAAGTTATTGGGAGTGTATGCTTCTATGTGAACGCTTAGAATAATAATAATGATAATAATAGTAATAATAATAATAATAATAATAATAATAATAATAATAATAATAATAATAACAATAATAATAATAATAATAATAATAATAATAATAATATAATAATAATATTTTGGTAGAAGAACCCTCTTTTAGGCAAATACTGTTAAAAAGAATGGCAGAATTAAGCGAGTTGATTTTATATATTGTTTTTTCTATTTTCCTTACAATTCGCTTCTCAGGCTCAGCGATGTTTCTGAGTAACTGACCAATATTCTTCATATTGGGAATTTTCAAAAATCATAAATGCTGAGGGTAATCTTTCATTGGAACAGGATATCAGGTCCAGGTCAAGCAGGGGTCGTCGTCAGTGCTGGTATTATTCCGTAGGCGTAGTTCAGTTCGGTGCCGGGTTCGTCTTCGGTTTAGGGGCTGGTATTGGTGCTGGTATAGCTGGTATATCTGGTATTACGTAACGTTTCGACCTTCTCGCAGGTCATCCTCGGACGAGTCGTTTGAAGAGACTGTAGCAAGGACTAGGACTAGGATAAGGATAGGGAAGTGGGGAATAAGGGAGAAGGAAGAGTACCTCTGGATACAATCCAGTTTAAGCCTGGCGGCGGATACTCGGGAAGGGAAGGTGAAGGAAAAAAAAAAGGGATGGAAAGTGAAGTATAGTAGAAGAGAAAATAGTGAGGGGTCAGACCCTCTTGTGCGAAGTTAGATTACTAGTTTAGCCATCATGCAAGGACAAGACAGAGAAGAAAGGCTCGGCAAAAACAGTTAATTTGGTTCACCGCCTGCTAACTGGAATTGGTTTTTATATGATAGTAGGATTAAGATGTACAAGCACCTTATGTATTTAGTTAAATGTTAATTATGATTTATATTATTATTAGTATTAGTTTTTTTTTTTTTTACATACATATATATACACATCCACATACATATATATATATACACATATATGCACACACATATATATATATATATACACACATACACATACCTATACATATATATATACATACATATTTTTTTTTTTTTTTTTTTTTTTTTTTAATTAGTCAGTATATATATACCTTGGTCTGGGGGGTCACAATTGACCTTTGGCTCAAGTCTACTCCACCAGTAGTGATCTCTGACTTGGTTGATGGTGAGATCTCTAGTGGTTGTGAATAAGTTTTCATCCTCTAAACTTAATTTGTCCCAAGTTTTCTGCCCAAGTCTATGGAACCTGACATTCAGAGGCTCCAAATTTGAGTGATTATGCAACTCTCTTATTGTGTTGAAGTAGGGGGGACTTTCCCTATATGCTTGCCTCAGAGCTTTATTCTGAACTGCTTGCATTTTACTTAGTACTGTTTTGCTAAGTGCTCCAAATATGATGGCTGGGTATTCTAGCTGTGGCCTGGCTAGTGATTTGTAGTTTGAGTTGAGTTTTTGCCGAGAGTCCTCTGAATCTTTTTAATCTACTGACCGTTTTCCTCGCGGTAGCTATTCTCGCCTGTACATGGGGAAGAATGCCTGATTTTTGAAATTTGCACCCAAGAATTGTGACTTGTTGGTTATATGGAATTCTCCTATTGTTGACTATGATATCCATGGGACGTCGAGCAGAAATTGAGAGGAGCTGGAATTTATTGATATTTGTAGTTACTTTCCATTTCTTTTCGTAGTTGTTGATTTTCTGTATTTCTCTAATAGTCTTTCTTTGCAGCATACATTTGGCTTTGGTAGGATATGTTATTACTTGGGTGTGATCATCTGCGAACATAATTTGAAGGCAACCTGAGATGGAGGAGGGGTGTCTTTAATGTAGAAGTTGTAGAGTGATGAGAGAGAATACTACCTTGAGGGACCCCTGACTGTAACTGGAACTCTGGTCCTATGAAGTCTTAATTTTAATTCTTTGCCACCCGGTTGTCAAGAAAGTTACATAGCAGTCTGGTTGGTAAATCTGGCAATTGCGCCTACCAAAAGTTTGTATTTTAGACCGTCATGCCAGACTTTTATCGAAGGCTCGACTGACATCCCTAGAGATAAGGTTGTTTGCAGCCGTGTCCTAAGCTCTTCTTGACTGCTAATGTACTCATATAGTCTAGTTAATGCAAGCTGAGTTCCTTTGCCTTGAGTAAACCCATATTGATTATTATTGGTTAGTAGATTTATCTTCGAGGAACTCATTAAACCTTATCTGAATGATTTTTTCCAGGATCTTACCAGGTATTTCTAGAAGGGAAATTGGTTCTATAGTTTGAAACCGTAGTTAGATCTTTACCCTTTTTCCCCACAAAGGGAAGTAGTGCTTTCTTGAAAAGACTGGCCAGTAGCCCATACTTATGTTTCATTGAAAATGACTCTTAGGAAGACCAGCATGGAGTTGGGAAGATGCTAATAATATTTTGTTTACTCTAGAATGGCCAGGTGCTTTGTTTTTTAAAATTATTGATTATTTTGATGATGTCTTGCAGTTGAATTGGTTTAATAAACTGGTCTTCAACATCTAATCTATCGAGTCTACCGTGTCGTATGGTATTATTTGGTCATCATGTTCATGTAGTGCTGCAATCACTCGTTGTTCATGTTGCAAGTCAAACCTTAGATTCTCCCATGGGTTTATTTGAAGATATTAGACCAGTATTCTCTGAAAATTGGTTCCTGATCCTGGGGTGAAAAGATCTTCCTGTTTTTATGGAGGATGTAAGCTGTAGGTTCAGTATCTGAACCCAGAAGCCTTTCTGATCATTTTCCAGATCTTTCTGGGTCTCTGTAGATTCCTTCGATTTTATTTAGAAGTGTCTCCCAAGTCGAATTTATGAGTTCCTTAGCTTCTATTTTAATTCTTTCTTTAATATTTTGTAAGTATTCTAATAGCTGCAGTGATGGGCCATGATTATTAATAAAACTAGGGCTTGTTTATAGCAATATTGTAATGCTTAAGATTCTCTGTTTCTTTAGAATATGGTAAGATCCTGAAAAGTTTTGAGGGGTATACAAAGTTTCTGTGGCTTCTTTGATCATCCTGTACCAAAAAGTTATTTTGTCATCGATATAGGTTTTATCCTTTCTGATGTTATCAGGTTCGTCATAGTGGAGAGAGAGTCGTCGAGAATATCCTTGAAGCGGTCCCAGTTGGCATTGGTCAAATCGAGTGTTGGGCTGATGGCTACCATAATAGGTCTCACAGTAAGTTTTAATAGTATAGGTATGTGTCTGAGGAAGTTAAAGGACCCTGAGTGATTGAATAATTGAAAAAATGTGGTATCTGTTAGACAGAAGGATGTCAGGTTTGCCCTTGGATCTTCTGCTGAAATATGTTTTGAAAATCTGGTCCTAGAAAGTAAACTAGATTCCTGTTCATAAGACCTTGAATTAAGGTGCCTCTGGGATTAGTACTATGTGGCCCAGGGCCGGTGAGTTGCATTTAGGTCTGCTAGTAAATAGACTGGGATATTGCGTCTCATTAAGGACAAGATATCCTGCTGAGGAAATACTGGGTTCCTGGGAGGTAAATAAGTCGTTGCTATGATTACTGGTCCGAACTGTCTGTAGTTCTACTGCGATTAGGTCATGATTGAATCCGTCTATTAATTTGACTGAGATATCCCGTCTTACTGCTATTGCTGTCCCGGCATTTTGATCGTTAGTGGTGTTGCATTGGAAAACGTTGTAGTTCCAGATCTTAATGCGCGTGGAGTTGGGTATCCCTGTGGAATTGAGAAGTATAAGATGTGGGGAGAAAGAAGATAAATGTTGACTTAGTTCATTACTACGAAGGAAGGTCCACTTCAGTACGTTATGTTGGATGACTGTGAGAGTGTCCATTATGGGGTGTTTTTCCTTTCGTTAAGTCAAAGAATCCTGAGTTTTAATTTTTTTGGGGAATTTATCGTGGTTTATCTCGTGATCCTGTTACTATATTTGTCAAGTTCTATTGTTCCATCAGTAAATATTTGTTTGACTGTATTATTATCTAATTCCTCTGTGAAAATGTACTTCATCGTTTATATTCAAAAATCATCCTCTTGAGGGTATTGTGGGTAGGTTTTTGGGGTTTGCCGTGTTAATGGAAATGTAAAGTCTAAGTCCAATTTTTGTTGGGGGTTCTTGGTCTGGTTGATGGAAGGGAGCTTGGAAGAGCCATAGCTCCTTGTGTTTCAGGGTCTGTATTATTGTAGGATGAGGTTGTTGCTTGTGATAGTTGAAGTGGCTGTTTTTTTTGCCGGGTGTGAAGGCATTTCAACTTCAGAGTCTGAATCGCTTTGTATTCTTTTTTCCTCTTGGCTTCTTCAATTTCCATGTCGTCATCAATTGTCAGGGCTGATTGGGCTGGTTTTGTTTTGATTTTCTGACTTTAGCAATGTTGAGACTTTCTTAGCTAGCTGGATAGCCTCTGTAGGAATTTTAATCAACGGTAGGCCATTAGCTTTGTAGAAAGCGTCCATCATTGTTTGGAAAGTGCCTGGTTCAACTGTTTCACTCAAATTTGCAGTTATTATAGCTGTGTTGATTACAGTGAGCTGATGAAGTGAGATGTTGTTGTTGGGTGTGTTTGAACTATTCGGCGCAGTTGAGGCTGTGGCTTGGGCGAAGGTCTTGTTTGGAGTGATCTGGGATTGTTGGTTCCTGATCGTTTTAGCCTGGTCCTTGGTCAAAGCTTTCCTGGTTTGGGGCATCTTGCAGCCATGGTTGGGTGATCCCCATTGCAAGTGATGCACTTTTGGATTTTCCTGGTTGGTGCAATCGGTCCAATAGTGTTCCTCAGAGGCACATATTGAGCAGATTTTATAGTTACTTGGCTTGGGCAGTTCTTTTTTGTGTGCTCATAGCTGTAGCATCTCATACACTGGGGTGGAACAGCGTTAGATCTCCTGGCTTAGGAATCTAGGTGGAAAGGATTGGCCAGAGATGAGAAGTCCTTTGATGAGACAGTCTCTCACCATTTGGGTAGACTCTAGTTTTACCTTGAATGTGGTTTTGGTGTTGGGAAGCTTGATGATTGCAGTAACCTTTACACCATTACGTTGTTCAATTTCATACTTGAGCTCCTCATCGGATAGATTATATCCAAAACTGTCAGCCTGGGTTATGACCAATGTGCGTGAAGCATTCAGATGAGGGGGGTCCAGAACTTCAAACTTATTATTGTGTAGAGCCAGTTTGGTGTCAGGAGAATTTATTTTTCAATTGTTGCTTCATCAGCTATAGCTAAGTAGTAATTATTAGCTTTAGTGAGCTTTTGTGGATAAAGCAATATTTTTCCTGAAGAGTAGTCCATATTGCCAGGCGACGTGATTCTTCATCAAGTCCCTGACTAGTGTCCTTAATTTTAACTTTACCCATTATGTCATGATTAAGCAAGAATTTTACCCTCTGAAAGAAGAATAATTAATTCCCCTTCCCCTCTGTGAAAAATACTAAATTAATCTAGGGGATTTGCACAACTTTTTGATAAATATGTAAATTTCAAAATTTGGGTTTGGAATATTTTTGAGAAATTTGTGATAAACAACCAATGTGGGATGACTTTTTGAAAAGGGGGGAAGGTGGTGCAAAAATATTAACTTTTTAACAAAAATTCAAATAAAAGTGGAGAATTTCAAATATTAAGGGCGGTAGAACCAAAAAACGTTTTTTTTTTTTTTAAAAGGAAATTAGAGTTACAGTAATAGTTAGCAGTCACTTTATGGAAGGCAGTGACCAATACCTAACTCCTATGCAGGCACTACTGAAGAAGTATGAGCCTGGACGATGCAGAACTCCCAGTGCCCCTGAGAGTTTTAAGACCACAAACGGCTCTCCAGGGGCAAAGGGCTACTGATGGTGTTAGTTGGAAGAAGTTGAGAAGTTGAGAATGAGTCTGAAACAATAGAATAGTTAGACAAGGCAGGGATTGCCTTAACTAGTGGTTAGGATGGGAAGAATATAGCTGGGAAGGTAGTAGGAATGGGACTAGGAATGGTGGTGATAGTGGTGGAAGTTTGGGGGGGGGGGAATGGGGGTAGGGAAGGATGGATGGGGATGGACGGGAGGGTGGATTTCACTTATAGTTTTGCGCCAATTTGGCAGCAGTCGTAAAAGTGGCTTGAAGAGCTGTATCAGCAGCCAATGAGAAGGCAGCTCTGGCAGAAGTGCTCTCAGCCAAAATAGGAGGCAAGTTCAACTTTCTTCAAGCTTGGTTTGCTGAGAACAAGCTTGAAGGTTTCGGTTGTCAGCCAATGGGAGGGAGGATTTCTCTCTACCAATAGGCGGCGAGAGGCGGGAGCGATCTCTCGCACGTCTGCTCTCTGCGAGGGTCTGCTGGTAGAATCTGGATGCTGTAGCAAGAAGTCTGTGGGCGGTATTTATAGCGTCTCGGACCTAGAGTTGCATTCTCATTGGGTCGGGCCGGTCTTGGACGCAAGTCGTGGATCTCGCCTCGAAGGTCTCGGGGATTCTCTCGTGCGAGCGCCACAGTAGTGCCAGGACTCATGCAAAAGAGTGTGATCCTAGAAACGGCGCACAGAGTAAATAAAAAAAGAAGAGTGATGGACTCCTAATGAAGCAGATGCAACCCGGAACCCCACACTATAGCCACCCCGTCGAATTGGAGGACTGAGATAAAGCAAAAAAAAAGAAAATTAGATAAACAAAATAATAATAATAATAATAATAATAATAATAATAATCATAATAATAATAATAATAATAATAATAATAATAATAATAATAATAATAATAATGTGGAAGTTACTAAGAGGTATCATCAATGAAAGGTGGTACAACTACCTAGGCTCCTAGAGGATACAAACACTATCCCCCTCCAACAGAAAGGCTGCAGAAGGAAGTGTAGGGGCACAAACGACCAGCTGCTGATAGGCATAATGGTAATGAAGAATAGTAAGAGAAGGAAAACTAACCTAAGCAGGGCATGGATTTACTACAATAGAGCCTTCGACATAATACCACACACATGGCTAATAGAATGCCTGAAAATATATGGGGTAGATGAAAACACCATCAGCTTCCTCAAAAATACAATGTGCAACTGGAATACAATACTTACAAGCTCTGGAATAAGACTAGCAGAGGTTAATATCAGGAGAGGGATCTTCCAGGGCCACTCACTGTCCCCACTACTCTTCGTAGTAGCCACGATTCCCATGACAAAAGTACTGCAGAAGATGGATGCCGGCTACCAACTCAAGAAAAGAGGCAACAGAATCAACCATCTGTTGTTCACGGACGTTCAAGTTGTATGATAAGAGCATAAAGGAAATAGATACTTTAATCCAGACTGTAAGTATTGTATCTGGGGATATCAGAATGGAGTTTGGAATAAAAAAATGTGCCTTGGTCAAATACGGAAAGGTAAAGTAAAAAGGACTGAAGGGATAAAGCTACCAGATGGGAATAGCAACAAACAGATGAGACAGGATACAAATACCTGGGGATAATAGAACGAGAGGATATAAAGCACTAAGAGATGAAGGACACGATCAGGAAAGAATATATGCATAGACTTAAGGCGATGCTCAAATCAAATTAAATCACAGGAAATATGATAAAAACCAAAAACACATGGGGAGTATCAGTAATCAGATACAACGCAAAAGTGCAGTGGACGAACACGAACCAAAGAGGGGAGAGGGCTACAAAGCATAGAGGGCTGTGCCAGTATCGAGAGCAGAGCACTGGGGCAAAGGGCTGACAAAAGTAGACGAAGACCCAGAAATATACAGAGACAGGAGAATGACAAGCAGAACAGAGGAATGGCACAACAAACCAATGCACTGACAGTACATGAGCCAGACTAAGGAACTGGCCAGCGATGAAACGTGGCAATGGCTACAGAGGGGAGAACTCAAGAACCAAACAGAAGGAATGCTAACTGCGGCACAAGACCAGGCCCTAAGGACCACATATGTCCAAAGAACGATAGATAGAAATAACATTTCACCCAAGTGGGTATAGGAAACGTGGTGCCATCTGGAGCGATGGAAACTGAGTATTCGGCATTTACACAGGGTCTGTGCATTGACGCCACTCTTGGTGTAATTGTAATTTAATTGAAATTTTATTCATTACACATTCTTAAGGTAAGTGTAATGGTAATTCTTTAAAGAAATCTCTCTATAATCTTAATTTTAGTTGTAACTGAAATTTACTAAACAGATGAAGACGTCATACTACAGATATGATGTCACCTGCCGAAATATTTCTCGGAAAGCAAGGAAAATGAGAAAGTTTTCTTATGTTTCCCTGATTTATGTGGCACAAGATACCATAATTTAGCTATGTTAAAATGTCAACATAGCAAAACAAGACCGCCTTCCCTCTTTGGCAACTGAAAGATGGTGAACATAGTGTAAATGGGGAGGAGCTTAGTATCAGAACACAATGGGTGTCAATACACCAGACGTGACGTTGATTGACAAAATTAAGAATGTATCGCTCATTTAAGTTGCAATACCATGGGACACCATAGTAGAAGAGAAAGACAGAGAAAAGATTGATATGTATCAGGACCTGAAAATAGCAATAAGAAGGATATGGAATATGCCAGTGGAAATTGTACCCATAATCATAGGAACACTAGGCACGATTCCAAGATCCCTGAAAAGGAACCTGGAAAAACTATATGCCGAAGTAGTTCCAGGACTCATGGAGAAGTGTGTTCCTAGAAACAGTACAGCACAAAGAGTGAGAAAAGTGATGCACTACTAAGTAGGCAGGATGCAACCCGGAACCAAAAATTGACCTCACCCTTGAAAATCTCTCTGGCATATTTGAATAAGATTAAAATTGTATTTCATAATTACCTATTTTAGACATGCCAACCTACGGTGCATTGCTCACCAGTTTAAGCAGCAATGAGAAAACCATAATTAGGAAAAAAGACCTATGTAAAATTAATGCAGCTGAGGCAGCAATTACTTTTAATAATGCATGTTAGAAAAAGGGTCAACTCCCACAATAAAGATAAAAATAAAATAATAATATAATAATTAAAATTAAAATATAATTTTAGAAATTAGAATATAGTTTTAGAAAGAAAAAATAATAAAAATTAAATATAAATCCAATAATGATCACAAAAATAAATATGAAATACATTAAAATAAAAATAAAAAATTGAAATAAATAAGTAATAGAAATAAATGTAAAATTGATAAAAATACAATAATATAAATATAATTAGTAAATTGATAATAATTAGATTTACATATACGAACAATATATACCGAAATAAAAAAGATATAAATAAAATAATAAAATAATAACTATTAATGAAAAAAAAAAACAAAAAAAATAAAAATATAAGTTCAATTAAAAAAAGGATGATAAAATTTCAAAATAAAAAACATAAAATGAAAAATTAAAATAAAATAATATGATATTATTTTTAGTAAAAATAAGATTAGTATAAGTAAAAATAATAAAAAGGTAATACAATAATAGTAATAATTTTGTAAATAATAATCTTCAAAATGAAATTGAAAATTAAAATGTAAATAACAATAATAAAAAAATAAAAAAAAAATAAAAATAAAGATAAAAATAATATAAACTAACCAATAAAATAATAATAATAATGAAAATGAAAAACAGATGAAAAATAAAGATAATGAAAATTAAATAAATAAATAAATTAAAATAAAAGTAAAAAATAATGAAATAATAATAAAGAAAAAAAGAACAATAAAAAATAAAAAAATAAACAAAATGGTATAATAATATACCAAAAATAAAAATAACAACTATAGCAATACTATAATAATATAAAAATTACAATAAAAATGAAAATAATAATGAAAACATAAAATAATACTAAGCATAAAACTAAAAACAATATAAAAATAAAAATAACACAAAAACAAAAATATATAATTTAAAAATAAAGATTAAAAAACGAAAATAAAAGAATAAAAACAAGATATAATTTACATGAAAAAAAAATAAAATACTTAAAATAAAAAAATATATAATATATAATACAAATAGAAATAAATATAATAAATAAATATAGAAATTCTACAAAAAAAATAATAAGGATAAAAAAATAAAAAATTAATACTAATAATAAAAAAAAATAAGTAAAACATTTAAAAACTATAAGAATTTATATAAAAATAATGATAAAATAATAAAGTAATAATACAATTACAAATAAATTTTAAAAAATAAAAATATAAATAAAATTAATAAAATGATAACAATACAAATAATGAAATAATAACAGGAAAATATAAATAATAAAAATAAAACTACATACCGAAGAAGCTCCAGGACTCATGCAGAAGAGTGTGCTCCTAGAAACAGTACAGCACACATAGTGAGAAAAGTGATGAACTACTAAGGAGGCAGGATGCAACCCGGAGCCAAACACTAACTTTACCCTTTAGAAATTCTACGGGCTATACAACGAATGTTCAAATACTGCCTTTGGCATCTTTGAATAATATTAAAATTTTCTTTCACAATTACCTATTTTAGGCATGCCAACCTTTGGTATGTTGCTCACCAGTTTAAGCAGCAATGAGAAAACGACAATTAGAAAAGAAGGTTATATAAAATTAATGCAGCAGAGGCAGCAATTACTTTTAATAATACATGTTTAAAAGAGGGTCAACTTCCACAATAAAGCTAAAATTAGTATAATAATAATAATCAAAATTAAAATATAACCTTAGTAATAAAAATTATAGAAATTAAATATAAATATAATAATAATCACAAAAATAAACATGAAATAAGTAAAAATAAAAGTATAAAATTAAATAAATTAATATTAGAAATAATAATAAAATCGATAAACGTATAATAATATAAATAAAGTTAATAAAAAGATAATAATTACATTTATATATTCGAACATTATATATAAAAATAAAAAAATAAAAATGAAAATAATAAAGTAATACTATTAATAATTAAAAAAAATAATAAAAGAAAAACAATTAGTAAAATGATGATAATAAAACATCAAAATAAAAATAAGATAAAATGGAAAAATAAAATAAAATAATAAAATATTATTGATAAAAATAACATTACTATTAATAAAAATAAAAGTAGGATAATAATAGTAATAATTTTGTAAATGATAATATTAAAGATGAAAATAAAAATTATAATGGAAATAACAATAATAAAATAATTAAAATAACAAAGAAAATAAAAATGACATGAAGAAAACAAACAATAAAATCATAATAATGAAAATAAAACTAGAGAAAAATAAAAATAATGAAAGTAAAATAAAATAATTAAAATAAAAGTAAAAATAATGAAATAATAATAAGAAAACAAGAATAATAAAAATAAAAATGAAAGAGTAAAAATGATAAATAGTAAAATAAAATTAATAAAAATAAAAATAACAACTATATTTATAACAATAATAATATAAAAATTACCATAAAAATAAAGATAATAATAACAAAATAAAATAATAATATAAATAAATATAAGCTAAAAATAATATCAGTATAAAATAGAGATAAAAATAAAATATATATAGAGAGTTAAAAATAAAGATAAAAACTGAAAATAAAAGTAATATAAGTAAACTAAATAAATAAAAATAAAATAAAATATAATAAAATAAAGATTATATAATAAGCATTATATATGAAAATAATAAAAAAAAAATAAAAAAATAAAATGAAAAATTATTATAAATATATTATTAACAAAACAACAATAATAAAAATTCAAAATAAAGATAATAAGGAGTTACATAAAATAATGAAAAATAGAAATAATAAAATATGATAATTTTGAAAAATAAAATTAAAATAATAAACATGTAAGTAAAAATAATGAAAATAAAAATAAAAATGATAGAATAATAAATAATAATACATATAAAATATTATTATGAAATATTATAAATAATAAAAATAGTAATAAAAATATAAAATATGAAAATAAAGATAGAAATTATAAAATGATATGTATTAATAATTTTGAAAATCAAAGTATTAAAAATAAAAAATAATAATTAAATAATAAAGAAAATATAAATAATAGAAATAAAAATTTAAATAAAAAATAATAAAATACATATATATTACAATAAAAATATAAAATAATACTAATAACAATGATAAATATAGAAATAAAAAAATTAAAAAATAATAATGAGAATAATAATATTAATAATAAACATAAAAAGGAATAATATAGATAAAAAATATGAATAAAATTGAAAGTAATAATTATAGTAATATGAATAAAAATATAAATAAAATTAGGAAAAATAATTAGATATAAATTATAAAATAAAAGGTAGGAAAAAGATAATAATAATATTATTAATATAACACACATAAAAACAAAAATAATAGAAATAAAAACAATAATAATAATGAAAATAAAATTATATAATTAAATATAAAAAAATAAAATAATAAAAATAATAATAATAATTGGCTTAAAATAATATTAAAAGTAAAATTAAAATATGACAAACGATAAAAATATAAATAACATTAAATTGATATTACAAATTACAAATATAATAATAATAATAATAATAATAATAATAATAATAATAATAATATAAATAATAATAATAATAATAATAATAATAATAATAATAAATAATAATAAAATAATGGTTGAAGAGAAAGAAAGGTAAGAAATGGAATAAGTATCAAGACCTAAAAATAGAAATAAGGATATGGGATATGCCAGTGGAAATTGTACCCATAGGAACACCTGGCACGATCCCAAGATCCCTGAAAAGGAGTCTGGAAAAACTACAGCGCACTTAATAAAAGTGATGAACTCCTAAGGAAGCAGGATGCAACCCGGAACCCCACACTGTAAATACCACCCAGGCGAATTGGAGGACTGTGATAGAGCAAAAAAAAAAAAAAAAAAAAAAATTAATAATAATATCATAGTCATGAAACTCATTAACGATTATCTGTCTGTCTGTCTGTCTGTCTGTCTGTCTGTTTGTCTCTCTCAAGATCCCGGGAAAAGGATCCCGGAAAAACTAGATGCCGAAGTAGCTCCAGGACTCGTGCAGAAAAGTGTTCTCTCAGCACACATAGTGAGCAAATTGATGGACTCGTAAGGAGACAGGACGCAACCCGGAACACCCCACCCCCTAACACTGCAAAAACCACCAGTCGAATAGGATGACTGTGATAGACCAAATAATAATAATAATAATAATAATAATAATAATAATAATAATAATAACTTGAATCACAGGAACTTCTTTCTGCAAACGCTTTCTATCTTTTTGACACCACTTCTCAGTCTCTCTCTCTCTCTCTCTCTCTCTCTCTCTCTCTCTCTCTCTCTCTCTCTCTCCTTTTGTTTTCAGCCTCGCATTTTGTTTAATTAGCAAACGCCTGTTACTGCTGCTATATGTCTTGCATCATCTCTCTCTCTCTCTCTCTCTCTCTCTCTCTCTCCTCTCCTTCAGGTACGCAAGTTCGGTTATTACTGATATATGATTTAGCTGGTTTAATTTATAAGCCTAATTAGCGCTAATGGTTCCCAATTCATAACTGCAATTACTTGTCAACTGGAACAAGGTATCGAGAGTTTTATTATAACAAGTAATAGAGATGACTTAGTATATGACATACCTGGAGGGATTACAGATGGCAGTTATTTATCTTTATTATGATTATATTCACATTGAACCCTTGTAGGGAATTTACTACTATTGCTTGTAATGGCATTGAGTCATATGCTCATTCCATGAATAAATATCGAGCAGAAAGCATTCGAGGGTATGGACGTCGTACAGCTCGCCTCATGGAAGCGGAATATTGAGGTTGCGAATAGCAACGTCCTGGAAGACACTTTGCAACTGACATAAAGAAAAAGGAAGGGATGAAAATGGCCATTAGAGTGGAGGAGGAGTTTTCCCAGTATTGGTTCGTTTTGCATAATGTTTCGTACAAGAGTCTATAGGAGATGTGTTATACAGTAAATAACGGGATTTTATGGAGAGTCGCGTGATTTTAGTGCAGTTTAGTCCTGTGAATATAATCATTTATATTCTAATTTTCGTCATTAAACTCTCTCTCTCTCTCTCTCTCTCTCTCTCTCTCTCTCTATATATATATATATATATATATATATATATATATATATATATATATATATATATATATATATATATATATATATAAATAGAGAGAGAGAGAGAGAGAGCGAGACACCTTAACCCTTACCTACCTTACATACCTACATCTTGTTCGGGTTTTGCCCAGGTCCTCAGTGTTTGAGGCACCTCTAATGTCTACCAGAGAGTTGCTAGTGCATCTTCCGGTATATTTTGCATCTTCCAATCTTGGATGGTCTGGGATGCAGTTTAGATATTTTGTCGAGCTTATTCTTAAACACATCTACGCTCACTCCTGATATATTCCTCAGATGAGCTGGCAACGCATTGAATAGACGCTGCATTATCGATGCTGGTGCGTAGTGGATTAATGTCCCTGTGTGCTTTCCTTATTTTTCCTGGTATAGTTTTGGGCACTATTAATCTACTTCTGTTTGCTCTTTCTGATATTTTTAGTTCCATGATATTTTCTGCTATTCCTTCTATCTGTTTCCATGCCTGAATTATCATGTAGCGTTTCTCTTCTTTCCTTTCTAGACATATAATTTTAAGGATTGTAGTCTTTCCCAGTAGTCAAGGTCTTTAACTTCTTCTATTCTAGCTGTAAAGGACCTTTGTACACTCTCTATTTGTGCAATATCCTTTTGATAGTGTGGGTACCATATCATATTGCAATCAAGTGGACTACGAAAACTATGTTTTATAAAGCATAATCATGTGTTCAGCTTTTCTTGTTTTGAAGTGCCGTAACAACATTCCCATTTTTGCTTTACATTTTGCCAACAGAATTGCTATTTGATCATTGCATAACATGTTCTTATTCATCATCACACCAAGGTCTTTAACTGCTTCCTTATTTGTGATTGTCTCATTATTAGGTCCCTTATATGCATATAGCTTTTTTTCTCTGTCTCCATAATTTATTGATTCAAATTTATCAGCGTTAAATACCATCCTATTTACCTCTGCCCAATCATATACTTTGTTAAGGTCTCTTTGTAGAGCGTTACTATCTTCATCACAAGTAATTTCTCTACTTATTCTTGTGTCATCTGCGAAACTACTCACTACCGAATCCTTAACATTACTGTCTATGTCTTCAATCATAATAACAAACAGTATTGCAGCTAACACCGTACCTTGCGGCACACCGGATATTACCTTGGCTTCATCCGATTTCTCGTCGTTTGCAATAACTATCTGTTTTCTGTTGTGTAAAAATTCCTTTCACCATCTTCCTACTTTATCCACGATATTGTGTTTTCTAATTTTCTTCGCTAATATATTATGGTCTACTTTGTCAAAAGCTTTTGCAAAGTCTAGATAAACCACATCTGGTTTTTCATTTCCGCTTTTCATATTTTTGAATATGTTATCACGGTGGACTAACAGTTGGGTTTGTGTACTTTTTCCGGGTACGAACCATGTTGTCCTTTTTTAAAACAAATTAATTTTTATTAAATGTTTCTTAATATTTTTCTTCATTACCCTTTCATACACTTTCATAATATGTGATGTTAGACTCACAGGCCTATAATTACTTGCCTCTAGTCTTGATCCACTTTTGAAAGTAGGGGTAATATTATGCTAATTTGTGCTCATCATAAATCTTGCCTGTATCTACACTTTGTCTTAATAATATTGCAATTGGCTTTGCGATAGAATGAACTACTTTCTTTAACAAAATAGCAGGCACTCCATCAGGCCCTGCAGCAGCTCCATTTTTGTAATTTCATTAATAGCCTGCACAATATCAGCTTCATTAATATCTATGTCAGCTAAATATTCACTATTTTCATCCCTTACCTCTATATCATTATCTTCATTATCTATTCTAGGGGTGAATTCTCTCTTTATCGTTCTGCCAATATGTTGCAAATTTCCTTTTTTTCATTCGTTTCAATCTCCCTTCATTTCTTAGAGGGGCCTATTTCTATTCTTCTTTTATTCATCTTCTTCGCATATGAGTATAATAGTTTGGGATTTTGCTTGATATTTAATAGGGTTTTTTCTTTCCAAGTCCCGTTTTTCATTTTCTTTTGATTGTATAATCTTTTGTTCTGCATTTTCTATCTTACTTTTTTAGTTCTATAGCTTTCCATGCATTTTTTTCTTTTGCAAAGACTTTTTTGCCACATTTCTGATTTTCTGGAACAAGATCCTTCTGTCTCTTGGTATGCATGACTGATGTTTACTTTTCTTCTTCGGTATATAGTTTATCCACTATTTTCTCTAATATTTATATAATATCTCCGTATTACCTTTATGTCATCACTTACGAAAATGTTCCATCCAATCTTTGTTTAATTCTTCATTTATTTCTGACCATTTTATATTTTTACTGTAGAAGTTGTATTTTTCCATATCCTTCCCACTTTTTCATTTCTTGCTTATCTCTGTTTTTACTTCGCTTTTTGGAATGGACTGTTAATTCTATGACATTATGGTCTGAAATACTCGCATTATAAACTATTATTTCTTTAACATAATTCATCTCGTTCACAAATACTAGGTCTAAGGTATTTTCCTTTCTTGTTGGCAGGTGATTTATTGTTGAATGTTGTATTCTAGTAGCATATCTATAGCTTTTCGAATTGCCTCTTATCTTTCTGCACTACTATTACTCTATTTTTTATATGTATAAGTACATCCACAATCTCCTATTCGTTCTTTCCATCTACGAAAGGAAAGTTGAAGTCTCCAGCTAGGAGAATAGTCCAGTCCTTGTGATTTCTACATATATCATCCAATTTTTCTATTATTAAGTCAAACTCTTTAGTATTAGGAGGTCTATATATTACTATGTTTCATCAATTTTTCAGATTCAAATTCTACCGCTATTAGTTCACATTCTGAGTTACTATATTTCTCATATATCCTTGTTTTTTGTCTTTCCATATATTGCGGTTCCCCCTTGATTCCTATTTTTTCTATCTGATCTATAAGTTTGGAACCCTTTTATTTGATCATCATTCCCAGTCTCTTGGGAACTAACCAGGTTTTTCACTTATATTTCATTATTATCTATTTTCTTTTCAATTTGGGTTAGGGGGGGTTGTTTTCTTCTAAGTACTCTATTTTTCTTTTTGAGTTACTCGTAACTAAACCCTGCGCATTCATCACTATGATGGTTTGCGTGTTTTCTCCTTCATTTAATATTGGTAATAATAAGGATTTTCCCATGTCTCTTTCCTGTTCTGGTATGTTGTTCTTTTTTTTCATTTCCAGAAATTCTGACATTAAAAAATCCAACTTTCCATAATATTTGTTCTTCCTTCATCATAATTATTCATTTTGTGTCTGAATCTGCAATTTTCTCCATATCTGCAATATCCTCTTGCATAATAGAAACAGATGCATTGAAATTTTTTTGCTGAGAGAGAGAGAGAGAGAGAGAGAGAAAAGAGAGAGAGAGAGAGAGAGAGAGAGAGAGAGAGAGAGAGAGAGAGAGAGGGGGTCTAATGACTCTCTCTCTCTCTCTCTCTCTCTCTCTCTCTCTATATATATATGTATGAGAAAGTTAGTAACAAAGGTTTTTTATTTTTTTATCGAAGTGGAACCTTTATACATTTCTTTAACCAAGAATGTCATGCTTTGAGTAGTTAATAGAAGATTGGGAAATTTATATAGAAATGAACGTAAGTTTTTTTTTTTTAGTTTTTTTTTTTTTTTTGAAGGAGATTGACTTGAATCTCCTCGAATTTTGGGATTTTGATTGCTATACTTTATGCAGACTTGGATTCAACTTCCTATCCTACATATGATTGCATTTTGACCATACTGAAAGTATAATATCACACTAAGTGTAATATAAAAAAAACTTTACTCACAATCTGGAGATCGCATTGGGCCTGAGAGCACTTTCTATAAAAGTGACTAGAGCGAAAATAGTTGGAAGTAAAAATTCCCTTGACATGATACAGTCAAGAAAATATTCTAAGGACCATGCTTGGTTGGATTAAATCTTCTCATTGCTGTGTTAAAAGTTACTAGTTGGTCAAACACGTCAAGATGGCAGCAAATTTTCAATATAGACATTTTTCTTGAAAGCGGTAATTATCGATTATGCTTTTTAAGTTTCGAAGTTACCGAGACTGTCGATGGTTTCTCCAACACTGGTATCGGGTAAGTGAGGCGAGAGAATTGGAGGATTTTTGCTTATAATGCCTTGTTTAACAGTAGCTGGTGGCTTTTTCTCTGGATCTAAAGTTTTTGAAAGTAAAAAAACAAAAGATTTTAATTAGGATGGTGGGTTGTGCCTCTTGTCCTTAGTTTTGGCGATCTCTTGATAATACTTCGTTTAGGTTTGAGAGTTAAGATTTCGCTTTAGAATGTGAGTAAGACTGTTACATGCCCTATCAATACTAAAAATGTCAGGATGTTGATCTTCGCGCAAAAAATATTAGAAATGACCATTGCCCTAAATGTGGCGAAAATCACACCTCAAATGATTGTACTAGCACCACCTTATTGTAAAAACTGTGTAAAACTCCATAGTGACCCACTACATAAAACATAATGGTAATGAGTGCATAGTATATAAAGAACCTGTCAAAAGTGAAAAATAATACGGATCATGGCTTTGACTAATAATAATCTGTGCAATTTAATAACCATACACTGTAGGAAATAAAACCAACACTATAATGAATCTTTAGTGATCATAATCTAGTTATAAGTATGCTAACGGAAACTTGGCTAAGTAATGTGGAAGAGATTATTCTGAAATAAAATGAGTTGACACCAGGGTCCCACAGCTCTGCTTAGTATCAAATATTATGATGACAT
Organism: Macrobrachium nipponense; assembly: GCF_015104395.2. Taxonomy (NCBI): domain Eukaryota; kingdom Metazoa; phylum Arthropoda; class Malacostraca; order Decapoda; family Palaemonidae; genus Macrobrachium; species Macrobrachium nipponense. Next base: position 58,644,088 of record NC_061093.1, on the reverse strand, counting down.
CTTGATTTTCGACCTATATCTTATCTCTCTCTCTCTCTCTTCTCTCTCTCTCTCTCTCTCTGTGTGTGTGTGTGTGTTTGTCCTAAGGGTATGCAAGTGCGATTATTACTGGTAAGTGATTAAGCTGGTTTAATTTATAAACCTAATTAGCGCTAATGGTTCCCAATTCATATTGGTAATTACTTGTCAATTTGAGCAAGGCATCGGGAGTGGAATTAACAAATGATTGTCCCAGATGCAGGATATGACATATCAGGAGGGATTGAAGATGGCAATTATTTATCGTTATAATTATTCGTAGAAAGTAACTTTTATTCTTCCTAATCCAGGCATTGTCCCGCTGAACACAAACCTGCGTTGACCTCCAGGGCTTCCTTAACCTCCCCCTCTCCCCCTACTCCAACTCTCACCCCTCCCACCCGGAGAGAAAAAAAAACAGATATCGTGAGGCGGCGACTTTTCTCGAAATCGGAATTGACGTCGTCAACACAATCTTGAAACGACTTAAGAAATCGTCCTATTTATCGAACCTTCCTGTTCCATCTCCCCGACCTTTCTGTGTGGTTTCGTATCCACGTTCCTTTTTTATTATTCATATCTATGCTATTTCAATCATAAATCATATATCCTAAGTTTTTTTTTTTTCATTACATTTCTGTATGGTTTCGTATCCACGTTCCTTTTTAATCATTATTATACGTATTCATCTCTCTGCTATTTCATTCATAAATCATATCTCCTAAGTTTTTTAAATACATTTCTGTATGGTTTCGCATCCAGTCCTTTTTTATCATTATATTATTCATCTCTATGCTTTCATTCATGAAGTATTATATCTAATAAGTTTTATTACATTTCTGTATGGTTTCGTATCCACGTTCCTTTTTTATCATTATTATTAATCTCTATGCTATTACATCCATAAATTAAAATATCTAATGTTTTTTATGCCATTTTAGTATAGTAGAGACAGTCGTTCAGCTGATAGGACATTTCCTTTTCCAAATGGGGCCATTTCTTTTTATAGGTGGTAAATTCGGTAATTCTATATACGAGCATAGGGGTGATTGTTTTATGGAAAGAGCCTTCTCTCCCGTGGAGTAATTACCTCGTAGAAGGGGGCATTTATGGCTGGTTTCACAAGATATGGTCATTACCTTCAATCTGCGGTCTCCCAAAATAAAACATTGTAATTTTTTACAGGTTGTAAAACAATTTGTTGGCGCAACCCTTGGGTGCAAAAAGGCGTTTATTTATTTATCTATTTATTTTGTTTTTTGTGTAGAATGATTTTGATCCAAATTCCCATCGGAAACGGCCCCTTTGTCTTCGTATTGAAGAGACTGGAATATAGAAATAATAAGACGTTTTGTAGCGAGGCATCACTATATGAATGATTAATTATGAAAATGACGGCAAACTAGAATAGATTTTATAAGGCATAACAGAAAACCTCCTACGGGACGTTACTTTAACAATCTGCTGCTTTCCGGGGTTACATTTTCATCTCCTGATATGTCTGTGATGCTGTAATGACTAATGATACCATGAAGTCATTTGCTTATCCAGTAACCATGTTGGCGTCACTGAATGGTCATTAATGAGCTGTCGATATTAAAGGAGTAGGCCGGTTGCAGCTTTTTTTTTTTTTTTTTTCGTAGATAAACATTCCAGGGAAGCCAGAGAAAATGACGTAATTGCCGTTTTTTTTTTTTTTTTTTGTTTTTTTTTTTTTTTTTTTGGTTTTTTTTGTTCTATACAGTCAAGAAGAAAGTATCAATCATTGATGTGGCAATACCATGGGACACTAGAGTGAAGAGAAAGAGAGGGAAAAAATAGATAAGTATCAAAATCTGCAAAATAGAAATAAGAAGGATATGGGATATGTCAGTGGAAATTGTACCCATAATCATAGGAGCACTAGGCACGATCCCAAGATCCCTGAAAAGGAATCTAGAAAAACTAGAGGCTGAAGTAGCTCCAAGACTCATGCAAAAGAGTGTGATCCTAGAAACGGCGCACATAGTAAGAAAAAAAAGTGATGGACTCCTAAGGAGGCAGAATGCAACCCGGAACCCACACTATAAACAACACTGAGTCGAATTGGAGGACTGTGATAGAGCAAAAAAAAAAAAAAAAAAAAAAAAGAAAATAGTAATAATGCAACCCGGAGCCCTACACTAATAAATACACCCAGTCGAATTGAAGGACTGTGATAATAATAATAATAATAATAATAATAATAATAATAATAATAATAATAATAATAATAATAATTCTTTATTAAAAGTAATGGCTACTTCAGCAGCGTTAAGGTGCGCTTAGATTGGAGAGTTTTTTCCGCGAGTTGCTCTCAGACAGCTGCTCTATGGAATGTAAACAAGCTGTAGAGTACTCTCCGAGATTTTCTCTACTCTCGCGAGTGTTTCTCTTCTCTCGCGAGCGCTACAGTCTAAACAGTCTAGACAGCACGCTCGTAGAGCTAGGTTGTAGCTCTCCACCTCTATTCAGTGAATATTCAGATCGTGAAAGTTTTCGTGTTTACTCTTGCGAGAGAACATGAGTGCGGGATGAAGCAATTTTTCTTTTTCTTTCCCTTTTTGTTTATTTTTCCTTCTTTTCAAAGTAGGATTTTTTTTTTTCGGCGACTTTGTCATCGCCGCATTCTGTTATTTATTCTTTCTTTTTAGTCATTCTTTGTCTTTTGGTCCTCGGGCTGAAATAAATTTCTTGCTATACCGGACATTTTAGACTCAAGCACTTCCAGTCAGTTGTTTGTACTGCTTTTTGGTAAAACAGAAATTTTTGCACTTTGTCCTTAACAAATGTAAGCAAAAAAAAAAAAAAACTTTACTTTCTTTATAAGTATATACTTAATGACATGTAATCTTCAGTACTACATATACTATGTAATATTCAGGTAAGAACACGATGCATTTCGGTGCAACATAGGAGATAATGAGAAATGAATGCAGACGCTTCAAAAAGCCCTAGAAAGCTCATTCATCAAGTGCAGCCTTGGAGGGCTATCAGTTGCCAAGTGCATCTTCTCCTTATAGATTCTCCAGGAGCTGCACTTGAAGCTGATTTTTCCGTTTAAAAAAAAAACTTGATGACTTCAGGGCTCATACATACGAAGTTCTTATAGCTCGATGTATCTTCCCTCAAACAATTCTCTAATAATTTTGCATGTGCTCCATCTTCTCCCCTTCTGCTTATCCATTTTTGAACCCACATACTTCTTTTCCTTTTCTTTTTCACTTCGTTCATAATTATTAATGCAGCAGCAACACGGCACTTTTGAGACATGTTCTCTCAACCCTCGCTAGTTGTCGACTGGCACTGGCTCCAGTGTAAATAGATGCACGAGAAATCTTCCCCGACTCTCGGACACTTTCTCTCGCGACACTCCCTCACAGCTCTCGGAGAGAAAAACTTGCTGGTAGTGTAAACACGCTGTAGAGAATGTCGCGCGAGAGTAGCCGTCTCTCGGGAGAGTTCAATCTCCAATCTAAACGCACCTTAACACTATATTATTTTTTACATTTATACAAAGCGTTTTCTTTGGTATTTTGTTTTGCAAAATCTGCCAGGTAATTTTTAGCCTTAATGCTTGGCTAATAAAATAATAATAATAATAATAATAATAATAATAATAATAATAATAATAATAATAATAACTCAGGTAACCAAAAGCACAAACATCTGCCACAACATTAAATAACTATCATCAACCACGATACCCCGATTGCCTATCAACTAAAAACAAAGAAATACTTCAAGAAAACCCAGACTCTCGGAACAAGATTATACACCAGTGAGCAAGACATCCAGATTTCCAGGCCATTGGCGGCTGGAAAGACAGCGATGCTCACTAACAAGACACCTCCATGGTTTATAAAGGCTGGGGCACCGAGGGAAACGTCTTTCTGAGGCACGTCCCAACAGAAATGACTTGAGACATTCGGTCAGGGTTCTCTCTGGGGACAAAGTCGAGAGCGCCACTGGTGTTCGTTGGAAATGTTACCTCTGTTGATTTCAGTATGTGTTATAATATACTCTGCTGCTTGTTTTGAGTTTAATAAGCTTTATTATGTATTCTATGGTTTTTTTGGAAGAGGCAGCGTATGTTTATATGGGTTCTTTTGCTTGCGTTGTATTCAATGTGTTGCGGCGTAATCTCTGGTTAACGTTGAATTCACTAAGCTGTTAAATATGTTACTCTCGGTTAATTTACCAAGCTATATTGTGTATGTTGCTATTTGTATGTTGATATTTTGTGCTGAATAAAGCTAGTCTATATATATATATATATATATATATATATATATATATATATATATATATATATATATATATATATATTGTTTGTTTTCCTGAAATGATTTTGTGAATTTGCTGTTTTATTTCTATTCAGTAGACGGCAATATGGAAAATGTGTTGCATGCAACAATGGCTCTCAACCAGCCAGGAAGCAAACGGGGAGATATTAAATTATTTGTGTAAAGTCCACTATGAGGTATTCATGAATCTGTTGGTTGTGTTCAAAAGCAAGGAATATTATTTCTGCTTCTTTTGCTTGCATTTAATTTTAAATGTTGCATTTTACATTCTGTTACTTGTGTTGAATCCATTGAATGGTAAACTTAATTCTGTTGTCTATATTATAGTTAAGGAGCTGTATTTTATTACTTGATTTGGCTTCAGTTGGTGGTATTCTATGGCTTTTATTGAATTCATTAAGTTCCTCTCTGTTAATTGATTTGAATTCAGTTTGTGGTGGTCTACGGCTTAAGTTCCGTTCTGTTAAGTGATTTGAATTTAGTTTGTGGTGTTCTATGTCTTTATTTGAATTCATTAAGTTCCTCTCTGTTAATTGATTTGAATTCAGTTTGTGGTATTCTATGGCTTTAATTAAATTCATTAAGTTCTTCTCTGTTAATAGATTTGAACTTGGTGGTATTATACTGGTTGTTAAATTCGGTAAGACACACTCTCAAATTAAATATTAATTCCGTGGGCAGTATTCTACTTGCGTTAAATTCATCAGGTTTCTATCTGCTAATGATCTGAAATCAGCAGGTTGAGTTCAGCAGTGCGGGTTATATCAAGGGATATTACAGGCTCTATTACTTACGCTAATATCAATAAACTCGGCTGATATTGGGGACCGCAGTGAACGCTGTAGGATTCGATGGTAGACCACTCATGGACATTGCGGTATATTGCAATGAAATCAGCTCATGTTTAGACATACAAAAACGTTATCAGTAATCGATAGGGACAGTCCCATTACGCAGTGGAACTATGCTTGTTTCAACAGGGAAATGATCACCGATAATTTAGTGTTCTCGTCCACATGATTATGCAAATGAAGCTTCTCATTAATGGTATTAATGAGTATCTGTTTATCTCTATAAATCGGTTTCATTTTACACGTAGGTATCTATATTTCGTCTGTCTTTTTAACGTAGGTAATCAAATCATCAGGAAATTGTCAAAATTTTGCCTGGGAGTTAAGACCACTTGGCCCTCAGTACTTATATATATATATATATATATATATATATAATATATATATATATATATATATATATATATATATATATATATATACAATATCTACTATATATATTATATATATATATATATATATATATATATAATATATATATATATATATGAGATAACAGGGGTTATAATTAATATGCTTAATATGCCAATGTGATGTGCTGTGACCTTTTGGAATGCGCAAACAGAGCCGAAGCAACGACCCGAGAAAAGCTGATAATTCATTTCTGGGATGGCGTGATATGAAAATGCATAGTTAAGCGAGTCAATGTTCGTCAGTTCAAGGGCTCTTGTTCAAATGCCTTTAGAAACTGGTTGTAGCCAGTAACATGGGGTGTTTGCGAAGTGTGCATTCGTATGTACATGTGCGCCTCTTCCTTTAATAATAGCGTTCTTAGCACAGTCTATGGGAAGACTTGCAGAGAGATCCGTGGGAGAAAGGCAGAGCCACGATGGCGAGTGCCAAAGTGTTTTTTTAAACTGTGGGTGATATTCTGGCTTGGGAATGGGTAAGTGTTGAATTACTTTAGCCAAAGGGGTGGCTTGTTGATTGCTTGTAAAATGTCATATTCCAATTAAGCTATTGACTTTATCTTTACAAGTACGTATACTTAATTGTGTGTTCTCCTGTTTTTGTAACAGACGATTCTGGCAAGGGAACCGAGAGTTCCAGGGGACAGAGGGTCCCGTATGGGAGAAGAGATAATTGGTGTGACAAATTACTGATTAAGACATTTCAAATAATGGGGGGGGGGGTGAACTGAGTTAGTTAGTCTATGAGACTTAAGTTATTATCTTTCCATTGTTAAATAAACGTTATTTTTTTTATAACTTTGACTCTCATTTGATGGAGAGAGAGAGGTCGCTTGGAGAGAGAGAGAGAGAGAGAGAGAGAGAGAGATTGTGTGTATCAGTTTGCCTACCGCTCGGGGTTCCATGTTTACCAAATAATACGAGATTCTTATCTCGCTACATACATATATATATATATATATATATATATATATATATATATATATATATATATATATATATATATAAGGAAACTTATATATTGCCAGAATACTTTACTTACCAAGGTTGAAATGTAACTATACAGTCCATAGATTTTTTTCTCGGATAATATATATATAATATATATATATATATTTATATATATATATATATATATATATATATGTGTGTGTGTGTGTGGTGTGTGTGTGTGTGTTTGTGTGTATGGGTGCATTTGCGTGTGTAGTAATCAATATAGTATATTGTATGGGCAGAAGTAACAGAATCCAATAGTTTTACTTCATGGGTTTTTGAGCAGAGTAACAGAATGTAATAGTTTTACTTGATGGGTTTTAATAAAAATGAAAAGGCAGTAAATTGCAGACCAACCAAGATTGAAAGTAAACAGTATTGAATAACCGATAAAACTTATTTCCAGCCCTGAGCAATATCCCAAAACGCAAAATAGAAAACCTACGTTAGTGACGACAGGGAGACATTAAAACTTTGATTGAGTTGAACGGCCTGACGTTGTGAATAAAAAAAATATGAAATGAAAAATATAAAAAAAGCTTTCAGTGCTGTCGTTTCATTAGTGCTGTGTTTCACGTGACGTATTTCTCAACTGCTTTTATTTTTTTTATTTAGGCTTTTTGCTATTTGTTTGTTCATTCTTTGATCTTTATCAATTTTTTTCTTACATTTATATTTGGGATTCTGCTTTTTAAAGACTTTCTAAGTGACCTTATAATTATTTTGCGTACGCTTACATTGTGAATTTATAATGATTTTTCCTACATTATATTTAGGAGTCTGTTCTCTAGAGGATTTTTTCTACATTATATTTAGGATTCTGCTCTTAGAAGACTTTCTAAGTGAATGTAGGATCATTCTGAATACGTTTACATTGTATTTATAATGATTTTTCCTACATTATATTTAGAAGTCAGTTCTCTGGAGGATTCCTAATGAAGATGATGAATAATTTGGATGACTGCATAAATGAACACTATATAGATTCACATTAACCGTGTATCTGATATCTAGGCCAGTCCCTTACGATGATCCTAATTGGCACTTGATAAGCCAATCACAGGGCTGGAAACTCTCAGTCTCTCGAGAGAGTTCACATGGTCAGGATGTATGTTCCAACTCTCCTGAGAGATACGTCTTTCAAAAGTGTCCCTTAGGAGAGATGAGCATGGAAGCTACCTATGTGAGCTCTCGAGAGAGACAGGGTTTCCAGCCCTGTGATTGGCTTATAAACAACCAATCAGGAGTGTCGTAAGGGACTGGCCTAGACATCAGATGCACGGTTGATGTGAATCTATTATGGCACATTTGGGAATAAGAATGGCGCATCAGATGAGAGAGAGAGAGAGAGAGAGAGAGAGAGAGAGAGAGAGAGAGAGGTTATTAACGGAAAGTGATTAAACTCGTCTCATTTGTGAGGCTAATCATCGTTATGGTTCGTAATTCGCAGTTGCATTAACATGACAAGTAGACAGAGAGAGAGAGAGAGAGAGAGAGAGAGAGAGAGAGAGAGAGAGAAATGTTCTTAGTATCTTATGGCTGAAGCTTGAGTATAATTAAACTAATAGCTCTCGGAACTGACTGACATACTTTGTACAGTAATTTCTATACAGGGTATTATTATTATTATTTTTTTTTTTTTTTGCTCTATCACAGTCCTCCAATTCGACTGGGTGGTATTTATAGTGTGGGGTTCCGGAGGTTGCATCCTGCCTCCTTAGGAGTCCCATCACTTTTCTTTACTATGTGTGCCCCCGTTTCTATATTCACACTCTTCTGCATGAGTCCTGGAGCTACTTCAGCCTCTAGTTTTTCTAGATTCCTTTTCAGGGATCTTGGGATCGTGCCTAGTGCTCCTATGATTATGGGTTACGATTTCCACTGGCATATCCCATATCCTTCTTATTTTCTATTTCAGATCTTGATACTTATCCATTTTTTTCCCTCTCTTTCTCTTCTTCTAACTCTGGTGTCCCATGGTATTGCGACATCAATGAGTGATACTTTCTTCTTGACTTTGTCAATCAACGTCACGTCTGGTCTGTTTGCACGTATCACCCTATCCGTTCTGATACCATAGTCCCAGAGGATCTTTGCCTGATCGTTTTCTATCACTCCTTCAGGTTGGTGCTCGTACCAACTTTATTACTGCAAGGTAGCTGATGTTTCTTGCACAGGCTCCACTGGAGGGCTTTTTTCTACTGAATCATGCCTCTTTATGTGACTGGTTCTGTGCATTTCCGTGCCGGGCATTCCACTTGCTATGTGGTTTATGGTTTCATTTTTCGTATTGCACTTCCTACATATGGGAGAGATGTTATTTCCGTCTATCGCTCTTTGAACATACCTGGTTCTTAGGGCTGATTATTATTATTATTATTATTATATTATTATTATTATTATTATGAAAATATCTGCTTAATAGTTAATTCTTACGAATAATTTGATGCACAAAAAATATGCATGCAGTCATTAGAATTCTTCCGAAATTAAAAAAAAATCTTTTATTGATCAAAACGTGTCTCCATTAATAAGGAACTAAAAAAAATAAAAACCATTAACTTCCAGAGATAACTTCCATGAAATAGAGGACGTATTAGCAACTATAAATAAACATCTAGGTTAGAAGCTAACTTTCTTAAAAAAAAAGAACAACAGAAATTGAACTCTGGAACACCCACGATTATTGGGTAACATAAATTATCAGGAAAGGAAAATTATAACATTCAGTGTCTTCCACCTAATAATAATAATAATAATAATAATAATAATAATAATAATAATAATAATAATAATAATAATAATAATTTTTATTTTCAGCTCAAGGCCATATATATGGAATAAACAAAGAATAGGTTGTGCAAGAGTTTTAGAATATGGAGATGTTCTTAAATTGGGTGTAAATGTATGAAGAGGCGAATAAGAGCGTTGGTGAATAACGTTTGAGCTTGTAAAATGGTGAATAAAGTGTAAGAAAACAGATTGTAAGTTCATTGCAAAACAACTCGTAGAAAATGTTTTAAAGCAGTTGAGAATATTGTCGAGCAACAATGGAATAAAAATATGGTAAATAGTTACCTTACAAAATAATTTTTGAAGTAACATAAAACGAAGTGATGGCATTTACAAAAAATATATAAATAAATAAATAAAATAGAATTGTTACAAACTGTTACAAAATAGTAAAAATTGTTGTTTACAGAGATTGTGTCAAAAATGATTATCCTCAAAATAATAATAGAAGTGACATAAAACGAAGTGATAGGATTTACAAAAAAAAAAAAAGGAAAAAATAGAATTGTTACAAATTTTTTTAAAAATGTAAAAATTTGTTATAGAGACTGTGTCAAAATATTATAAATGGGACTGTTTCAATAGAACGCATAAAAGTGTACAAAATCCTATACAAATGATATGAAGCATCGTTGGCGGTATAATGATTTTCTGTTATTTTTTGTTGAAAAGATATAGATTCATATCCGGCTTAAGAGGGCAGAAGATGAATTGATCATTATTTACCAATAATATATATATTAATATATATATATATATATATATATATATATATATATATATATATATATATATATCATATCTCATATATCTGCATAAACGCTGGAGCAATACACTACAGCAAACAGTTTTTATGTCTAGATATTGATATGGATTTCATAATTCAAACTAGGCATCATTATATTATATAAATTACGAGATCTGGTGTTCTATGGAATCCCATTCGAGCTCCGACAAAGAAGTAATGACTATTCATTACCCGCCATTTGTATCCAAGCATTAAAAGCTAAACCTAAGGGGATTTCAGGAGACAAAAGTACAGATATAATAATCGTATTTCAATTTGTACAAATTAAGTACATATGTATATTATAAACACACACATACATACACACACTCACACACACCACACACACACACCACACACACACACACACACACACACACACACATATATATTATATATATATATATATATATATATATATATATATATATATATATATATATATATATAATATATTATGTGTGTGTTTATAATATAATAGCCTTATGGATTTTAATTTGATTGAGTTACTTGTATTATACGCGCACTCACACACGCATTCCAAATATATAAATATATATATATATATATATATATTATATATATATATATATATATATATATATACAATGTACACATATATATATATATATAATATATATATATATATACTCATATATATATACTTATATATATTTAGGGTCGAATCCACGAAAGGACGAAATTATTATTAACTAAAAAATTCTCCTTCGGTTAACATATATGAAAATATATCAGTTCCGAGGTCGAGCGAATTGGATATGAAAGGATATTTGTAGCTTGATGCATATATATATATATATATATATATATATATATTATATATATATATATATATATATATATATATAATATATGATATATATTACGAAAGCTCCTCCACCTCACCCTAATGGCTATTTGCGTTGTTACGGTTTTTATGCCGGTTGCAAAATATGTTCGACGACGTTGTTATTCGCAACCTTAATATTCCTGTTCCGTGAAGCGAAAAGCATCACGACCTTATTCTCAAATGCTTTCTGCTCGATATTTGCCATTGCAAGCGTAGGTATAGAAATGCAGTAAATGATAGAGAGCACTTGACTTCACTATTTCCAGATGAAAATAAATAACTACATATTTGTACCTTCTCTCTCACGGCTTCCAGCCCTTCACTGTAACTACTAACGGAATGGAAAGATATGCTGCAAGGTTATTACTTTGAACAAATCGGGGAAGGAGTGGGGTAAGATCTAAAATGGAAAAATGATAATAAAATGGATCTGTTGGTTGAAAGACGTCCTTGGACTACCAGTGCCAATTCTGATTGCGCTGCCAACTTGTCCAATAAACGTCTGGAACAATAAACGTCTGGAATAAACGTCTGGATCCAAATACGACTTGTGGTGCGGAATACATTTCGTATTGTTTCCCAGTACAAATGAGAAAGGCGTCTGTAATTCAGAGGAAATTTAGTGACATTTTAAGTGAAGTTTTGAGTATAATCATTGGAATTATCTCAGCCAGCATCATAAAAAGAGCGGTTCTCCAATACATTCACTGTAACCACGAACGAATTGAAATGTGACACAATTATTTTCTTGATGGTAGCTAATAACTTTGCTCAATTATAACTTTCACAAAATAAATCATTATAAAGAAAAGTTAGCAACATTTAAACTTTCATTAAAAAATAGTTACGTAGAAAAGTTAGCAACATTTGAATTATGAAAATATATGTAGACACTGAGAGAAATAATGAAGAACTAAGTAACCAAGGAAATCACATTTGATGGAAAAGTTTTGACTCTCGATGAAAGCTGATAACTGCTCAATGATAACTTTCATTTAAAAAATCATGTAGAAAAGTTAGCAACATTTAAATGATGAAAATACATGCAGACACAGAAATAATTAAGAACTAATTAACCAAGGAAATCAAATTTAATGGAAACGTTTTGTCACTCGACCACTTTTAGCTTATAAGTATGAACCCATGAAATGCAAAAATGCAAAAGACAAATTTCCCCGCGGGAACAGTATTGACTCTGTTTTGCTTTATACAGCTCATCGAAATATCTATCCCCGCTGGGAAATCTGTCTTTTGCGTTTCATGGCTTCATGCTTATAAGCTAATAATAAGTCAAGTAATCTTAAACAGAACGTAATATATTTTTGCGAGATTTATTAGAGCACGTAGATAATCTGAATAGGATAAACTTTAATAAATAAATGAACATCTTCCGGAGTTGTGGCACGTTGACAAGATCAAGACAGGAAAAATGTCATCTGACGAAATTTGAGTATAGCTAATAAAAGTGAAGTGCCACAAGCAACGAACAGCAGATGAAAATAACGAGATTGGCAACTGACGAGCTTAAATGAAATAAATCCTTTCCGGAAGGTGGAGTGATTACTTTTTGACAACGAACGAAGATTTCCTGGAATAATTAATAAGGGAAATTACGCTTACAAAACAGGGCGGGTTAATTATGCTCTGTTAATCACTTTCTTCGCGTCTGAGATGAGTTATAGGGGGTTGCAGATTATTCGAGCTCTAAGCAGTGTTAGTGACAGATTTCAGCTAAAGGGGAAATGCTTATTACCATGTTTGAATACGTTATTAAAGTACTAAGAATTTTTTTATTGTAATGCTTGAATGTTGAATGGCACTGAATCGATTTCATTATATAGCAGATATATTTACCCAATTGCTTGCATTTGTAATCGTGTTGATTTCCTGTTGACTTCATTCCTTGCATTATTTAATATATTGCTTTCATATTTATGATATTAATTGCAGAGCTATCGTGTTATTGGCTTATTAATGATATTGATTACATATTTAATACGCTGTCAATATTTGTTTTATTTCTTATGCATTCACTATGTCCCATTCATGTACTTTTTACTTCTAATAATTATGATTTCAAAAGTGCGTTTCCATTACTGTTATATATATTTCATTTGTTGCTTAAATTCCAGTGAAATTTATCAATGATTTAATAAAAAAAATCATTTGCCCTTCATTATGAAGTTCACGGAATTATCACATTTCATTTTCTATTCAAATTCAATTATCCATCAAGAGAGTTTTAATTTTGCCTCATATCGTTTCCTCGAGATATTAGTTTCACGAAGGATATCTGCGTTCAGATCATATTCTTTAGCACTTTCAGTCATTTTCAGCTTATTCTGTTACCTTGGAAACTGTTGCCATTCAAAGCAAGGTTAGATTTTCTCTGTCTTTGTGCACCAAGACAATTGTTCGTCAATTTCTTCCTCCATTCTTTTAGTAAAGGCTGTTCTGCAAAATTATTTCAGGTCACTTCATCTCGCACTCCACTAGCAGGAAAAATGTTTAGGGAGAGTCCAGTTATTGGTTTGGGAGTTTCTATACACTGACGGGGATGCACTACTTTAATAATAATAATAATAATAATAATAATAATAATAATAATAATAATAATAATAATAATAATAAGTCTTATTGAAAGATATTGCTGCATCAGCTGCATTCTACTTGTAAATAGTCTTCTCTATTTTTCTAATAATAGCTTTCTCTCTGCTACTACAACTGGTGAGTATTGCGCCGATATTGCTCATCAGGAGTCAATGCGCGACCTTCAGCGACGAGAAGCGTCTTGAAGAAACCTTCCTTCAACCAATGGCTGGAGCGCATTGCGCCACCGGCCAATGAAAACGCAGCTATCGGTTGAGCCCCTGCTAACCTGCCGCTATATATTGAGTAGATCTTGACAGCACCTACAGTCTGCTCAGACCCACTGCCGTGATCATGCTCGGATGATACCGAGAGAAACGTTGGCCACTAGATTAACTTTTATTTTGACCTATTTGTTCATTTACTGTGACAAATAAATAAATTTGTAACCATTATCCCTGAAATTGACTCCTTCTGATGACTAATATCGGCGCAATACTCGCCAGTTGTAGTAGCAGAGAGAAAACTATTATTAGAAAAATAGAGAAGACTATTTACAAGTTGAATGCAGCTGATGCAGCAATATCTTTCAATAAGACTTGTTTGAAAGAGGGTCTCCTTCCAAAATAATAATAATAATAATAATAATAGGCACGCTCCCAAGATCCCTGAAAATCTGGAAAAACTAGAGGCTGAAGTAGCTCCAGGATTCAAGCAGGAGAGTGTGATCCTAGAGACGGCGCACATAGTAGGAAAAGTGATGGACTCCTAAGGAGGCAGGATGCAACCCGGAACCCCACGCTATAAATACCACCCAGTCGAATTGGAGGACTGTGATAGACAATAAAAAATATAAAAAAAAAACAATAATAATAATAATAAAATACACCCAGTCGAATTGGAGGACTGTGATAAAAAAATAAAGAATAAAAAATAAAAGGATAATAATAATAGTATGAAGCTAGGAGACCCTCTCTCATACATGTTTTGTTAAAGAGGATGGCAGCATCAGTAGAATTGATTTTATATATATTCTTTTCAATTCTTCTTATTATTCTCTTCTCATCACGGATGATATAAATCGGCCATGATGAGAAGAGAATAATAAGAAGAATTGAAAAGACCATATATAAAATCAATTCCACTGATGCTGACATCCTCTTTAACAAATAATATAATAATGATAATAATAATAATAACAATAACAATAATAATATAATAATAATAATAATAACTAATAATAGTACCAAGTCAGTACGAAAGAGGGGCTTGCAGAGTCGCGTCACAGCTTCTATTTCGTAAAAAAAAAATGCTATAAAACTCTATTATATCCCGTCTTTGACACTTAATATATTTCAAAATTTCTCTTCCTGTGTTTGGAAATTGCACACTTTTCTAAGTACTTAATTTTAAGTTATCCCAAAAATTCTCCCTGTATTTATCAGACCATAAATAAAAACCTTTGCCATATTCCTCTACTCTTGCCCGTCGTAATATTTCCTAACTCAGGTGACCTCATTTCTGTTTGGCCTGACTCACTTTATTATAAGAAGAGGGAATTCTTCATTTGGACTGATTATTCTGTTTGCCGACATGAAAGCGGTCTATGAATATTATCAGAAAGAATTTTCTTCTGATGATGCCAACTAATCAGGTTCTGTGTGATATCCAACTGGACGTGAGGAATTACCTTGATTATCATTATCATTATTTTCGTAGTCGACTCAGGATAATTGTGGTTACAATAAATAATAATAATACATACCACAACATAAATGCCACCCATTCAAATTGGAAGACTGTGATAGACCACAAATAAAAAGAATAATAATAATAATAGTAATAATCATAATAATAATAATTCAGCTGCTGTCCAAAGTACATTTATTATCCCTATGTTTCAATAGTTCTCGCCATCACTTATTAAGGGTGAATTTTAGATTTTTTTATCATTATTTCTGGTCATAGTATATTGATGTACTATATCTCTCTATCTATCTATCTAGCCATACACACACAAATATATATATATATATATATATATATATATATATATATATATATATATATATATATATATATATATGAATGCATGCATCTTAAAACTTAAATACCAAGGACTTTTGTAGATGTAGCATGGGGAAAGAGCTGGGAAAACATCTGATGTAACTAATGACTAACTTGAATTTAGTAAGCAGTACATTCTCAAATTTCTGTATATATATATATATATATATATATATATATATATATATATATATATATATATATGAATGGTAAAAATGTTCTGTTACGACAGAATTCCATCTAATAAAAGGAGCCCATAAAAACGCCAAAATACAGAATGAACGTACTATATTTCAGAGACTGCTGCCTCTCTCCTCAGGTACCTGAAGAGAGAGACAGCAGTCTCTGAATTATAGTACTTTCTGTCTATATTTTTGGCGTTGCTATGGGGCTTTCTTTTATTATTATTATTATTATATAGTATATATATATATATATATATATATATATATATTATATATATATATATGTGTGTGTGTGTGTGTGTGTGTGTATTTTACATATATATATATATATATATATATATATATATATATATATATAAAGTGAGAGAGAGGGAGAGACAGAGTGACAGAGGTACTACTAATCCAAGAGATGGTCGGGTGACCCGTCACGGAGCTTGAAACTCCATTATCAGGAGAGACTCCCACGACGATGACAAATCTGGAGTGACAGAATTACTGTGACATTGCTGGCCTTGGGCAAAACGTGAAACCATCCTCACAGGCTAGACAGCTCACGGGGCTTGCCAGCTAATTCCCTCGACTGACCTGACTTGACTTGACTTGCTCGTCGAGAGGATTCCTCGACGCAAAATATTGGACTTCGAAGGCTGCAAGGATGCCAGAATACATATACTTTATAACTATCCTACGTTCGGCATATGTGAGGGTTTGTAATACAAGTCAGGTCACCTCATCTCATCTACGAGGCGTTTTGCTGATTCTTATTCGATTATGTTTATGGCTATATTGCTTCTTGCAACGTGCGCTTAAGGTTTCCTGCAAGTAGCTGTACCACCTGCTCCTTTTTCATTGTAATTTGGACAAAAAAGTTAGTTATATCTAAGTTTTACCAAAATACTGAGCTGATTAACAGCTCTCCTAGGGCTGGCCCGAAGGATTAGATATTTTTACGTGGCTAGGAACAATTGGTCAACTAGCAACGGGGCCTACAGTTTATTGTGGGATCCGAATCACATTATATCGAGAAATGACTCTGATTCCGCGTTGGCCGAGCCGAGAATCGAACTTCGGACTACCAGATTGTTAGTCGAGCGAGAAAACCATTCGTCCAACGAGGAACTGCTGTAATTTGGACAAACCGTAAACTTTGACATTTTGGGTAGTTTAGGTGAAAAGCGTGACTAATGATTGTCCTTATTCTGCACTTTAAAGATAATTCGTCTAGCGTCATCTAGGCAAATTTAGGCCTGTCCAAATTGTCCAAATTAAATACTTGACTCGCTAATAGGCCAATTTTTCCCGTATTGTTATCATCTTTAAATAATTTTTTTCAATCTAGTTTTTTCGATTTTAGGACTGGTAGGTAAATTGCTCGGATAGCTTCTCGTGACCAATGTTGATCAATTGCTGCTCATAAGTGATTCCCAACATTTGTTGCCACTTTCTAAGAGTTTGGCTTTGTGGTGAAATCATTAGCGCTATACCCATGCCCCGATATGGTATCATTGGGGTTTATGATAAGCTCCCATCCAAGACCTAATTAACTGATGCAATGTCTCCTTGGGGGACTATTGCCTTATGTAGTGCAACGTAGGCAATGCAAAGGTCTCTTGGCTTTATTCTGCACGTTTGATTCATCCTTCTTCGTTCCTGATACATTTTCAACCTCATCTGAGAATAAATCCTTAGGTTCGCTCAGTGAGATTCGAGATATGTGGCTGAGTGGTTTCGCTGAACTCAAATAAAAGTGACCATGGTAATAGCATAAAGATACCCCTGGGTAAATCTGATATCAAAACAATGGCATCCATACCCAAATCTCATCCACCTTGATATTTAGGAGTTCGTTGTCCAGGATAAATAAGACGTTCGCTGTAGCACACGTGTTTCTTTGGGCTTAAAATGTGCAATTAATCCGCTTTCCATTAGGATTACATCTCGCTCCGCTGATATGAGAGAGAGTTGATTACTGGAGACTGATTAACCAGGTTTATTAATTTGTGAGCCTAATTAATATTACTGGGTCCCCGGTTCCTATTTGTATCTGTCTCATATATGAAGCAAAATGACTGGAATTACTGCGTTAATTAATAACGAGGTTTATTTCAAAAGTGACAGACGGGTAAAGAAAGAAGTATAATCGTCCTCACTAAACAAAGGAACACCAGGAATAGAACATGAGATGATTCTGAATAATTATCACAAGCTATTGTCGTCTGTGGGTTAAATTCTAGTTCTCAGTTTGTAATTTCCTCTGACGCTTTGAAAGTCAACATCCTACACAAACAATGATGAGCATCTATATATTTCATACACTACAAAACTGATTGATCGGAAACCATGTTTATAGAATTATCCCTCAACACTTTCTTTAACAAAAGTCCTAACCAGAAAGGAGGCCACCATCTAGTAATACTCGCTGTGGAATGGATTCCTGCAGTTCCATTTATATGTTATAAGCTTTTCTTCTTAATTTAATTTTTTGAACTTAATGCATAAATATATTCATGCTAATCTTATAAGAGCCTGGAAATGTGACTTCTGTGGAATCGTGAAACTAAATTGTAAAAACAGTCCCAGTAATTCCACTCGGTATTACACAGACATAGAACTGAAAGCTCTTGACATTTTGTTAACCTTTTCCCGAGCCATCGTTAAGAATAACTTATTGAAAATCTCTCTCTCTCTCTCTCTCTCTCTCTCTCTCTCTCTCTCTCTCTCTCTCTCTCTCTCTCTGACCTTATGAATACACATGTGATGTTCAGGAGGAGGAGAAAATATATACAGTTCAGAGAGAGTTGCGTCTCTCGAAATATCTTCTTTCCTCTCTTCTTATCTATCATCTCGGCTTTCCCCCCTATTCTTCCAGCTCCATTTTTGAGATGGTTATTGATGGGAACCATTAATTCACCGAGACCGTTTTGATCTTTTTTTGTTTTTAGTTCCTCAAGGACGATCCTCCAAATGATTTGTTCGCCATAAATTCCACCATTTGTCCCTTTTTGTCTTGGAATACGAACTGCGGCAGTCCGCATCTGGAGAGATCACATGATTATCACAAAAAATGTCATTAGAAAATGGCATTTTGTACAGAGATCTCTAATTCTCTCGTTATCCTCAGAAAACTGATTGCCTTATCTGTCTCATTCAACCCACATTCTCGTAAAGAACAAATCTAAGGTCAATTTATTTTAGAAAATGGCTCTTTTCTTTCGCTTTTCAGTTGTTTCTTTGCTGTATTTGCTTGGGTCCCATTTTCCCCATTTGAAACAGTCTCTAGCTAACAGATTACATTACTTACATTAGAAGGTCCTTTAGACAGATGTACTTCAGATTGTAAAGATTGTCTCTATTTTGCCTGGAAGACCATGGAATAGCTGCCAAGAAGCCCTGAGCTAGATGACGTGTTTTTCAGTTTGTTTTTTAATACCGTATAACACTGGTAGATTAGTGAGAATGGCTGGAGGAAGAATCTCTGCAGCTCAATTGCTGCAGAGAGCAGGAAATAGAGAGGAATGACGAGCCATGATTGCCGACATCCTTGGGGATATGGCACTGGGATGATGATGATGATGACACTGGTTATGTAGTCTTAGGCAGAGACTCGAGCCTTCTCCCCAGGAGGTCAAATAACACCAGTCATTCATCTCTTGAGTGGAAATTCTTGAATCTTCTCTGACTTACAGAACCGATTATGTAATCTGGCGGTTATATTTTGGGCAAAAAACAAAGTCATTTTACTAACTCTCTTTACTTCTAAGGAAAGAGGTCACAGTGACATTTACTGAAACCAGAAATTACATAATCTTCAAAAAGCTCACTTTGGCGATGATGATAAGCAAAGGACTGTAGTATTAAAAATCAAATGGTGGTATTTACGGAATTTGTCTGTTGTTACAGCTTTAACGCCTCTGCCGGGCCAAGTCCCGGATAAAAGAGGGTGGCGGGTTGGGGGGAGGTTGTGGGAGGGTTGAGATATGAACGAAACCATGAGTTACTGAAGTTTTCGGCAAACCTTATAGTAGTCTGGCACCAAGTGGGCACTGTGCCACTGAGGCATAGCGCCCATTTGATTAAGAAATTGACACTGGTATGTGCCCCCCTCCACCCTCGCAGAGGTAATTCTCAGTCATTCAGATACTAATCCTTTAGCATAAGTGAATAAGTCTGGAATAAAATAACGAAAGTTTCTACAACGAGGGGGACGACTCCCTTCGGTCTTTGCAAAGCTAATAAGGGTCCCTCCATAACATTTTCCCCTTCAATCCTTTGTTAATAATATCCCTTTCAGCTCTCGTTATATTTCAACCTACTCTTCAGCGATGATGGATGAATAGCTTATCATGTCTTAGTCTGTATATCCTACCATTATTTGAGATTCTATGCTTTTGGTATCGTCAAACTTCGTTCAAAGTGATATGTATTTTTATTTTGATACTACTTGCTGTCTTTGGTAATGTTGGCCGTCAGTCTTATTTAATTTTGCTTGAACTATTTATTATTTATTATTATTATTATTATTATTATTATTATTATATTATGTATTATTATTATTATTTTATTATTATTATTATTTGAAAAAAAACAAAACAAAAAACTTCTTTTAGTTTTGTTTTCTGAAGATGATAAAGGAAACCCACAAATTACAGTGTATAACATGCCCCCTTACTTATAAATACTTACATTTTATTTTACTCAACACTCGAGTACTTTCAGGCCTATCTGTGGCTCTTTTTCAAGAGATGTGTTCGTTGTTGTTATTATTATTATTATTTTTTTTTATTTTTTTTTTTTTTTTTGCTCTATCATCACAGTCCTCCAATTTGACTGGGGTGGTATTTATAGTGTGGGGTTCCAGGTTGCATCCTGCCTCCTTAGGAGTTCCATCACTCTCCTTACTGTGTGTGCCCTTTTCTTAGGATCACACTCTTCTGCATGAGTCCTGGAGCTACTTCAGCCTAGTCTAGTTTTTTTCCTTTTCATGGGATCTTGGATCGCTGCTAGTGCTCCTATGATTATGGGCATATCCCATATCCGTCTTATTTCTATTTTGCAGATCTTGATACTTATCCATTTTTTTTTTCCCTCTCTTTCTCTTCAACTCTGGTGTCCCATGGTATTGCGACATCAATGAGTGGATAACTTTCTTCTTGACTTTGTCAATCAAAACGTCACGTCTGGTCTGTTTGCACGTATCACCCTATCCCGTCCTGATACCATAGTCCCAGGGATCTTTGCCTGATCGTTTTCTATCACCCCCCTCCCTCAGTTGGTGCTCGTACCACTTATTACTGCAAGGTAGCTGATGTTTCTTGCACAGGCTCCCCTGGAGGGCTTTTGCCACTGAATCGTGCCTCTTTTTGCCTACTGGTTTCTGTGCAAGTGCCGGGCATTCGCCTTGCTATGTGGTTTATGTTTCATTTTTCGTATTGCACTTCCTACATATGGGAGAGATGTTATTTCCTTATCTATCGTTCTTTGAAAACATATCTGGTTACTTAGGGCCTGATCTTGTGCCGCTGTTATCATTTTTCTTCAGTTTCCTTCTTTAGCTCTCCCTCTGTAGCCAATTGCCATGTGTCATCGCTGGGCTAGTTCTTTAGTCTGTCTTCATGTATTGTCGTGCATTGTTTGTTGGGCCAGTCCTCTGTTCTGTCTGTCATTCTCCTGTCTCTAGTATATTTCTGGGTCTTCGTTTTCCCTACTTTTATTAGTCCTTCTTCCCATGCACTCTTTAGCCACCCTCGTCTTCACTAGTTTTCAGATATTGCCCCCAGTGCTCTGTTTTCGATGTTGACGCAGTCCTCTATACTAGTAGTCCTCTCCCTCCTTTCTTTCGTATTATGTATAGTCTGTCCGTATTTGACCTTGGTGTAGTGCTTTGTGTATTGTCATATGTTTCTGGTTTTCTGATCTATGCTGCGGAGTTCTGCCTTCGTCCATTCCACTATTCCTGCGCTGTATCTGATTACTGGCACTGCCCATGGGTTTGGGTTTATGGCTTTTATCATATTTCCGCGTTGAGTTTTGACTTTGAGTCTCGCCTTGAGTCTCTGCATATTATTTTTTCCTGATCGTGTCCTTCACCTCTTGGTGTTTTATATCCCCTCCCTTCCATTTTATTCCCAGGTATTTGTATCCTGTCTCATCTATGTGTTGATGTTGCTCCCATCTGTAGCTTTATCCCTTCTGTTCTCGTTACTTTGCCCTTTTGATGTTGGACTAAGGCGCATTTTTCTATTCCAAACTCCATCCTGATGTCCCCAGATAACAATCCTGACAGTCTGGAATTAGGGTATCTATTTCCTTGATGCTCTTACCATACAGCTTGATGTCGTCCATGAACATCAGATGGTTGATTCTGTTGCCTCTTTTCTTGAGTTGGTACCCGGCATCCATCTTCTGTAGTACTGTCATGGGAATCATGGCTACTACGAAGAGTAGTGGGGACAGTGAGTCGCCCTGGAAGATCCCTCTCCTGATATTAACCTCTGCCTAGTCTTATTCCAGAGCTTGTAAGTATTGTATTTCCAGTTGCGCATTGTATTTTTGAGGAAGCTGATGGTATTTTCCTCTGCCTCCATATATTTTCATGCATTCTATTAGCCATTTGTGTGGTATCATGTCGAAGGCTTTCTTATAGTCTATCCATGCCATGCTTAGGTTGGTTTTTCTTCCACCTACTGTTCTTCATTACCATTTTGTCTATCAGGAGCTGGTCTTTTGTGCCCCTACACTTCCTTCTGCAGCCTTTCTGTTGGTGGGGGATGGTGTGTTTTCTCCTCTAGGTAGTTGTAGTAGCCTTTCACTTATGATACCTGTAGTAACTTCCACATTATTGGTAGGCAGGTGATAGGCCTGTAGTTAACTGGCTATATTTCCCTTACTCTTGTCTTTTTTGTACTAAGGATGTTCTTCCTGTGGTCATCCATTTTGGTGCATGGTGATTTGAGATACAATGCTGGATTGTTGTTCTGCTATTCGTGGGTGTAGGGACTTGAAGTTTTTGAGCCAGTATCCATGGACTTCATCGGGACCTGTTTCGTCTTCCTTGACTTCCTGGAGCCATGTTGCACGTTTGTTGTGTGATATAGGATTGCTCCTATGTTTTCCCGAGTCTCTTACTTGGTTCGGCTTCAGGAATTTCTGGGTGGTTGCCTTCCCCTCTTAGTTGGCTGTATAGTCTTTTCGGTGGTTGGTTCCGAATAGTTTGTTCTGTTGGTGTACCCTTATTCTTGTTCGTGTACCGTTGGATCTTATGTACTTTGGCCTTAAGCCTCTGTTTTACATCTTCTATCGTGTTGTTTAGTCCCCCTCTCTTGTACTTTGTATTTCTCGTGAGTTCCTCCCTTGTTTTCTTGCTTCTTAGCCTTTTCTGCCATCTCTTTTCAGTTTACTCAAGTCAGATCTCATCACCATGATTTGCTTTTCCAGGCGCCTTTTCCAAGGAGGTTGCTTTTTTGGTTTCTGTTGGGTTGGTTGTGCTGGTGGTGTTGGTGTTCGAATCCCCATCAGTTCTGCTACTAATCTTGCTCCTGCATATGTCAAGTTTATTTGTTTCTGTGATACTGGTGGTGTGTATTATGCCCATTATTTCATTGACCTCACTTGTTTCTCCCTTAATTTCTTGGTGTTGTAGGCTTTCATGGAGGGATCTTTGTTCTCTCTGTATCTGTCTTCATCCATTGCCTAATCTTTTCTACCCATTCCGTCCTCTCTGTACTTCGTCGGTGTTTCTTCGTGTGTCGTTGTTTGATACCTCATCATCCCATGTCGTCTTCTGTGGCATCGTCTCTCAGTTTCGTCTTCGTGTAATTCGTTGTCGTGTGACATTTCCCTTTCCAGTTCTTCTCTTTCTGTTGTGGGGAGCCAGTTCTTTTTCTTTATGTTCCTTACTTGGCCTGCCAGCCTCTGCTCTGTTTGGGGGGTGTTATTCCTCTCATTCCAGATGTTGACCAATCTTCTTCTATATCCTCTCTCCGTCGGGTTGCTTCTGATGTAGCATCTCCATATTTCCATATTTTCTTCTCTTGTCCATTTCTTCCTTTTTCTTCTGTAGCTCCAATCTCAGGCTGTTGATTACTGTGGTGATCAGTTGCTGGATGACGACCTCCAAGTACCTGACCGTCTTCCCTTCAATTGGGTTGAATACCTGGTTGCCGGACGAAGCTCCTCTGTTGCCAGAGGTTCCATTTACGTTGTTGTCGTTTATTCCTTCATTACTTTCCATCATTGCTGAGTTTTGCTATTTAACCCATAGCTGGGACCCTACCCCATCAGGGATAGGTACATTTACAGCTGAGTAGACTGAGGAAATTATGGTAAAGATCCCTTTCCCAAGGAATCAACGCCGAGGAGAGCGGTCACCCATCCAACGACTGACCAGCCCCAATGTTGCTTAACTTGACTTAAGTCCATTGACGACCTAACTCACTCCTCCACGGCGCCACATTATTATTATTATTATTATTATTATTATTATTATTATTATTATTATTATTATTGTTATTATTATTATTATTTTATTATTATTATTATTATTATTACGGGAGGTCATTATAATATAACCTTATTTCAATTTTACAGATCAACTATAATATCATGGTTATCAAAGTCAATAACGGGTTCTCTCACTCTCTCTCTTTTGCTACTCCCGCGACAGTATTATTTGCAGTACTAGAATGATAAGAGAACACCCCGACCCTCGCCGCCTGCGCCTTCTGGAGGCGCTACTCCTCCAGGAATACGACACAGGAGGTCTTTTTTTGCTCCCGATACAGAGCACTGCTTCTGTATCTTCACAGATAATCCAGTTACGGGCTGCTCCAGGAGCAAGAGCCAGTGCCAGCACAAGGCTGTCTTAATCTTAAACAACAACAACAAACTGGGACCATTTTCTCAGTTGAACAGCCAAGCAGTAGCATTATTACCAGCAGCGAGAAGAATGCAATGTCAGGCAGGCTTTCGTCGAAGTTCAAGAACTGCCCATATGCAAAGATTAAGATTAGGATATCGTGCAATTGGCCTGCCCGTCGCCAAGGTAGGAACTTGGCATTCGGCTCGTCGATGGGCGATTTGTGAATGACCTGGGTCTCGCCAGATCTGTCCGTAATGTCCCTCCCAAATTCTGAAATCCTCTGATAATAACCTTGAATTATCCGTGGAGGTATTATCTTTGATCACCCTTCTCTTTCAGAACCTGCCCCCTTCCCTTTAGCATTTCCTTAAAAAACAACCTTCTCCCCCTCTAAACTCGTCACCACCAACAACCGCCGATCCTGACGTTTACCCACTCCTCTCCAACTAATTAATCTTCCTACGTCATCCATCTCTTCCACGCATGATCGGGTAAATGAAACGCGGCAACAAACCTCCGTAGAGTTTTACGTTTTTTATTCTTTCCTTCTCAAGATTAATAATTCATTTTTTTCTCTGCTGGCTATATATAATAATAATAATAATAATGTTTTATTTCAGCTCGGGGCCATATACATGATATACAAGATACAGACAGTAACATACACAATCTAGATACATGAGATATGATAAAATAGAAAAAGAAAATGAATAATCGGCACTTATCCATAATATAGCTGAGGTAGCATAAACGCTAGTAATCATCATACTGATAATAACAGTAATAATATTGGTGAGAAAAAAAAAAAAAAATGCATTGCGAGTAATAACAGTTGGTGCACATATTATATAACTCAAATTTCAACTAGAGACCTTAGGTGGGTTACAGTAGTCAGGTCCAGAGGGCTTAATACATAAATTAAATGTAAATAAAACTTTAACTTGATAGGAATCACAAGTAATAATGAAAAAAACTTAAAATGATCAGCTATAAATGTAATAATGACAAAAACTGCAGATGACATCTTGCCAATACAGAGATTAAGTCCTTTAGGGGACAAAGGCCTCATTTTCCCATCTTTCCCACAATTTAGATCTTCTTCTTGCTTCACTCCTTAGGATCTTTGTATGAGCGAGTTTGCTGCTGTTTCTCACTCGGGTACCAGACTGGACATTGTTCGCCTAACAATGATTTTTAAATTGTCCAGGTGGTTTTCAATGAAACATCTGTGTGGCGGAGTGGTAGCGGGGAGTGTTTGTGAGGCGTCTCAGAATGTCATTGTGCACAACAGTGATGCGTCTCAAGGTCTCTTGGGTATAGTTCGTCCAGAGGGAACACCCATAGATACTGTAGCAGTACGAGCGGAATAGAAGCAGTTTCACGTCTCGGTGACAGAAGGCAAACCTCCTTGCAATCATGTTGCCAGCTGCACATAGTTTACGACGCCTCTGTTCAATGTCTGCCGTATCTTTTAGTTCGTCGGTGATAATGTGACCCAAATACGGAAATTCGTGCACAAATTCCAGCCGATGGTTTCCGAGGAAAATTTGAGGTTTCTGCAATATGCTTAAGCGATCTCGGGAGCAGCGACATACACTGGGTCTTGGTTTCGTTGTAGATTATATCAAATTCCTCTGCATATTGGCGGCAGGTGTCGATGAGTCGTTGGAGACCTTCGCACTGATGGGGAAATCAGAACCATATCGTCGGCGTAACAGAGGTTGTTTATAGTTGTTTCATTGACGGTGCATCCGATTGGGAGCGAGTTCAGTTTGACATTCAAGTCATCTGTGTACGTATTAAACAGGTAAGGAGAGAGAATTGCCCCCATTGCCGGAGCCCGTTTAGGGAGCCGAAGGTTGTAAGATAAACACTTACCCCACCCCGTTTGACACAGAATTGCTGTGTGGAGAACCAGCAATGTAAATGCCAATTAGGTACAGGGGTGTGCCCCTTTTATGCAGCTTCAGGAAGAGCTTCAGGTAGTTTACTCTGTCAAAATGCTTTCTCACATCTACAAAAAACAAAGGAAAAATAGGAGAGGCTGATGATAGGTAGTAATTAAAGCAATTCTTTCAGTATGTTAGATGCAGGTGTCGGTTGAGTGGTTTGCTTTAAACCCGAACTGGTTGTCAGTGGTGTGTAAAAACGGGGAGGGGAGAAGTCTAACTAGAAGAACAGACTCAAGTATCTTCGATGCGATCGTTGTGATTGCAATCGGCCGGTAGTTGCCAGGTCAGCTGCATCCTTTAGCTTGTTTTGATTAATGGTAT
Source organism: Macrobrachium nipponense (assembly GCF_015104395.2). Taxonomy (NCBI): domain Eukaryota; kingdom Metazoa; phylum Arthropoda; class Malacostraca; order Decapoda; family Palaemonidae; genus Macrobrachium; species Macrobrachium nipponense. The sequence continues at coordinate 58,617,090 of NC_061093.1, read as the reverse complement.
CAAGTGAACTAAGAGTAGGGAGTCTGGAAGAAACCGGTGAATTATGCACGCATTGAATAGGGCAGCTAGCAAAATGTAAATTATCGGATGGCAGAGTTTGAAGGCCTCTGCAGGAAGACCATCACAGCCGGGCGATTTATTATTAGTAGGCTGGTTTATGGCATCGCTGATGTTACCTGGGCGTAATACGGTCTGCAATATGAAATTGAATGTTGTCAGTAAGGAGGTTATCTACATCCCTTCGGGAATCTTGATCATTTATGCAATTCAGGATATGTTGAAGTGATCGCCCCACATACTTGCAATAGCTTCGTCTCCGACTGCTTCCCTACTCTCTGTGATAGCTTTTTAGTTTTGGGATTTAAAGACTGGATATCTTTCCAAAGACGAGGATTATCACCAGATTCTAAGTTTCTAGACATTGCATCGGCTCTTAGTTGTTTTTCATTTAGCCTGCGTGCTTAAGAGCAAGTTTGAACTGCGCTCTCGCCTGTCTCATTAGCAATGCAGTGTGCCCTTCCCTGGGGCTACCATTTTTGCCTCCACAGTAAAAACATTTCTCGTGAGTATGTATACAGATCTAACCAAGTCATTCCATCCAGGTAATATTACGAAGCAATTACCTTGACGAAATCTGTAGGCAGTCCTGCCCGAAGCAAGCAAAGCGGAGATTATGTTTGAATAGAATTCATTCAGATCCCTCTTGTGGTGGTCATTTCTACAATTTGTGTTAGTACAAAGTAAGGCGTCTGCCGGTTTGAACTATTGACCGCAACCTGGTTTCCGTGGTCGCCCTAAAGTCTCTGGTTTTCTGTTGGTTTTTAAAATCCCAGTTTACCGCTGGTGGTCGATCAGTTAGGGGTTTCACGGTAGGGAGGGTTGTTGGGGTACTGAATGACACCTGTAATGGGATGTGATCGTAGCCCGTTGCAAGATCATAGCGAATATTGCAGGTCATAATAGAATCATGAAGTTGTGGAGATGTGATGCAGTGGTCCAGCCAGGAAGTGTAATAGCGTCCGCTCTATTATGTACATATGAATGGAGGAGGGAGGGAGGAGCATTACATCGCTAATTTGGAGAGCAATGATTTTGACAGAAGCGAGTAAGTTCATTATAAAATTGTTTTGTGGGGATTGGGGTGAGAATTAAGGTCCCGATCTTATACAAATATGATCAGCAGGAGAATCATGAATAATACTGTGTAATTCCCCTAGGATCATGCAGTAATGATCAAAATTATTGTTATTTTCCCATGGCAATATAAACATTAATATTAGGATAATCGAGTTCCCTACTGTCACTTGAAGCACCAGCAATCTGTCACTCCTGTAGGTCATCACCTTTATCGTATTGTCTAACGATTTGTGCCACAGGAAAGAAAGGCCTCCTTTCGGGCGACCGGCTAGGATTTGATCTGTAACTTGCATCGATGAAGTCGAGAAGGTTCTGTAGTCTTCATGAATTGAATCGCTATGGCAAGGTCATGTGGCCAGAGGAGCGTTTCTTGCAGTGCAATAATGCCTTTGAAGTTTTTGCAGAACATGTTTAGAAGAGGAATGTTCCGCTTGAGGCCAAAGATATTCCAAGAGATTATGTTTAATGTATCCATGACTACTCACGAAGATGGGAGATGAATGCGCTGATCATTTGGGTGGATGGGGGGTTAGCCAGGGGGAGTGGGCAGTTCACTCGCCGTGGGGGGTTTGGCTGGCACTGCGGTGGAAATGACCCTGGTTGGAGTGTCAGTAAGTTTCCCCTGGGGGTGGTTGATCCCGGATTAGTCTGTATCTTGAAACTAATATATTAGGACGAAATTCTCGCCTTTAAGAACGTCGAGGTGTTGAAATAGGCAGGTAATCCTGTAAGCCACTTTATGTTTAATCCTGCATGGGATTTCTGAGAGATGAGTGGTCAGAGCCAGTGAGAAACTTGACTCTCTCCACTATGGCATCCAGCGTCCACCGATGAGCGCAGATTGTGAATTACTACGTGGCACAAAATCTCTTCTCAGGTGTCGGGTGAGGTGACACAACGAATGTTGGGCTCCGGGTCCAGCGGCCAAACGGGAGGTTCTTCTCTTCTTTCTGCTTGTTTGTATCTGCCAGCCGCCAGACCCCTCATGATCAGTTTCATCTGCATCTACGTGGGGGGTTGGGGGGGAGAGATAGGGTGGGGAGGATTACGAGGGCTAGTAATCATCACCGGGGATATATCTTCCACCGGAGGCACTGGGGAGGGAGAAGAGTTTGGGGGTCAACAGTCCTCGGAACGGGGCACTTCCGTGTTGCTGGGAGGCGAGGAAAAAGGGGAAAAACTGGATGCCGCATTCGTAGTAGTCTGGTGGCTATCTGTGCGATTGTCTATCGATCCCTGCACTCCTTTGATCGCATCCCAGATCCGCTTCTATCACTCTTTCTCTCCTACTGATGGGTACCTTAAGGTTCAAAGATGTTTGTAACCTTGCCTGTTAACCTTTCATTTCAACAATACCATATCACTAGCATCACTTTATCTCACCAAAATTTCCAATAATGACTCGCGGGCTGCTCTATGAGCAAGAGCCTGTGCTGGCATAAGCTTTGAGAAACTCTACGGGTTATACACCGAAAGTTTAACTAATTCCCCTGGCGCTATAATAAATCGACATGCCAACCTCCGGTGCGGTGCTCACCAGTTTAAGCAACATTGAGAAAACCATAATTTGAAAAATAGAGCAGAACCTCTACAACCTTAATGCAGCTGATGTAGCAATCATCTTTAACCAAAACTTGTTCCAAAGAGCGTGTTTACTTTAAGAATAATAACAATAATTATAATAATAATTTGATTTCAACTGCTGTAAGAAATACCTCCCGTGTATTGTCCTCCATACGAGCTGAGAAAATCTTGTAATAATACTAAAAATAACAATATAACATTTATAATTAGTATTATAATTTCCACCATCTGTAGTGTATCCATCGCAACGGAAGGGACTCAGTCGGCTTTGAGTGGCGCACTGTAGTCGGCACTGAAGGCTCTTTGCAGTATCCTTTCGGTCAGGGTTACTTCTTTGTCAATTTTTAAATTGTACTCTTTCTCTTTGGTTTCTGTCTACTTAGCTGGCAAGCTGATGCTACTTACGCGGAACCCAAAGCCCTTTCACCTTATTAAAGTAATTATGTCTGTCTGTCTGTCTGACTGTCTCTCTTTGTCTCTATCTGTCTGTCTGTCTGTCTGTCTGTCTCTCTCTCTCTCTCTCTCTCTCTCTCTCTCTCTCTCAGGAACACGTATTCTCATTTCCACATTTCCAGGAAGAGAGACAAACAAATATAATACTTACAAAGTTTTTTTCATCTCTACACTGTCCTCTCTTTTCTCTGCCTATCCACGATTTTCGGTTTTGCTCTTCATCTCGCGTTTCTTTTTCCGGTGACTTTCAGCTCATCAGATCTTGGGACGATTATGGTCAGGGAGATATCAACTCACTTGGGGCCGAGTTTTGATTTTTTTTTTTTTTTTTTTTCGTTTGCGAAGGAGGATCCTTCTTCAAAAATATTTATGCTCCGATAAATTCAACCATTTATCTCTTCTAATCTTGGCAAAGCGAGGTACGGCAGCACACGTGTCTTTGAGAGCTCATAAAATCCCAAGACCAAAATATGATTAAAATAGGGATTTTAAACCAAACAAAAACCTCTTTCAGGTTTTTTTCTGAAGATTGAAAAATAAACCCACAAAATTACTGTGTATAACGTGTTTAACTTATAAGTATTTACATTTTATTTTACTCAACACTCGAGTACTTTCAGGCCCTATCTATGGCCCTTTTTCAAGAGATGTGTAGTAAGTCAGCCTGAAGGCTGCTGGGCCTTGACCCAGGCTGACAACCTACACATCTCTTGAAAATGGGCCCCAGATAGGGCCTGAAAGTACTCGAGTGTTGAGTAAAATAAAATGCAATTGCTTATAAGTAAACACGTTATACACAGTAATTTTGTGGGTTTCTTTTTCAATAGGTATTTTATTTAGATTGATGTTTGATTATTACTTTCCATTTGCCTTACATTTTGAAGTCAGTGGCCCTGTGTGCTTGATTCATGTGAATAGTTTTCAATTATTTAAATAATAATAATAAACAACGACACGCGAAGAAACACCGACGAAGTAACAGAGAGGACGGAATGGGTAGAAAAGATTAGACAATGGATGGACCCAGATACAGAGAGAACAAAGATCCCCTCCATGAAAGCCTACAACACCAAGAAATTAAGGGAGAAAACAAGTGAGGTCAATGAAATAATGGGCCTAATACACACCACCAGTATCACAGAAACAAATAACTTGACATATGCAGGAGCAAGATTAGTAGCAGAACTGATTGGGCTTTTTTTTTTATGGGGATTCGAACACCAACACCACCGTCACAACCAACCCAACAGAAACCAAAACAGCAACCTCCTTGGAAAAGGCGCTGGAAAAGCAAATCATGGTGATGAGATCGACTTGAGTAAACTGAAAGAGATGGCAGAAAAAAGGCTCTAAGAAGCAAGAACAAACAAGGGAACTCAACGAGAAATACAAAGTACAAGAGAGGGGACCTAAACAACACATAGAAGATGTAAACAGAGGCTTAAGGCCAAAGCACACAAGATCCAACGGTACATGAACAGGAATAAGGGATACCAACAGAACAAACTATTCGGAACCAACCAGAAAAGACTATACAGCCGGCTAAGAGGGGAAGACAACCACCCAGAAATTCCTGAAGCCGAACCAAGTAAGAGACTCTGGGAAAACATATGGAGCAATCCGGTATCACACAACAAACATGCAACATGGCTCCAGGAAGTCAAGGAAGAAGAAACAGGGAGAATAAACAAAAGATTCACAGACATCACGACAGGACACAGTCAGACACCAAACTAAAGAAAATGCCAAACTGGAAAGCCCCAGGTCCCGATGAAGTCCATGGATACTGGCTCAAAAACTTCAAGGCCCTACACCCACGAATAGCAGAACAACTCCAGCATTGTATCTCATCACCAAGGCACCCAATGGATGACCACAGGAAGAACATCCTTAGTACAAAAAGACAAGAGTAAGGGAAATATAGCCAGTAACTACAGGCCTATCACCTGCCTACCAATAATGTGGAAGTTACTAACAGGTATCATCAGTGAAAGGCTATACAACTACCTAGAGGAGACAAACCAACCATCCCCTCAGACAGATTACAACACGGGGGACGTGATGTCCAGCATTGTTGCAGCCGCATCGCCAAGGGAACACCGTGCAGCATCATCACAGCCACAAGACGTTCCAGCAGAATCGCCAACATGAATTCGAACAACAACGGAATCACCTAGTTGGGCTGTTGAGCGCTTCCTTCATTTGCGTTCGTCATGGTGGAATAATTGTCCTATTCAGAAGTTTACTTCGACAGATTTTTAAATGTATAGTGTTCACTTGGCTGAGGATGAACCTGGTGCAGGGTTCGAAAGCTCTTATCATTAAACACTTTATATACTTCACATGCGATATTATTGTGGACCTGCAATCATTGTTATCATTTTCGACACTGAAATTGTGCCCAATAATAATAATAATAATAATAATAATAATAATAATAATAATTTCTCCGTCTCTGAGCATGGATTGAAAGTTTTAGAGAGAGTACTGGATGAGAGATTAGGAGAGATTGTAAAGATCGGGAAACAGCAGTATGGATTCGTGAGAGGAAGAGGGATGATGGATTAACACAACCTGGAAAAAAAGTCCCCCAATGTATCTTTCGACCTTTCGACCTCTCTGAATGAAGGGAATAAATAGATTCTCTACCTCTCAGGCAAGATGTTACAAAGAAATTTACTTAGACCAATCACGACCCTGTCTTTCAGTGTCCGTTTTCTACGAGACTGAAAGTTGCAGTAAACCTTATATATATATATATTTCGCTCCTATCATTCGAATATTGCTAATTAGGATAACGTGAACAAGTTTGGAATAATAATGGAAGTTTGGAAGCGAGGGTGACGAGTCGCTTTAGTCTGTACAAAGTTATTAAAGGTTCCTCCATAACATTTCCCCCTTTCTTTGTTATTCATACCCCTTTCAGCTCTAGTTTATATTTGACCAACTCGTCAACGATGACACATAAACAGTTATCATCTCCTTTGTCTATATTAACTTCCCTTATTGACAGTTAATTGTTTCTTGGTATCGCTAAGTTTTGATGCTAAATAAATTTACATTCATAATACCCTGCGACACTAGATATCTTTAACGATAGTCGTCAAAAATCTCTGCTTTCATTTTGCTTTAACTGCTTGTCATCTTTATTGTTATTGTTAAGATATATTTCGCTAACAAAATCTTATTTTAAGTCAGCATTCGATGTGAAATTTACATTTTCGACTAATTTTTCAATTCTGGGAAATTGCCTTTTTTCCTTCCACTGGAATGTTTCTTAGGATTTCTCTAAAGTTTATGCAGAATGAAAGTGGAGCTACTGAAGACAAGTGTTTTATCTTTTTATTATTTTAAATTTACCACTTGAGTTTTGCTTCTGGAGCAGCAGCCTGCAATGCTGCAAAACCACGTATCTTTTTCTCATGCAGATGATAAAAGTTTTACCTTAATGGACCAGTACAGAATTCTGATCAGGGTTAGTCACCTAGGGTCAAGCACAGGCCAAGAGGCCAACAAATAACCATGTCTGAGTGTCAGAAGGTGGAGAGGATATTTACATTAAGGGTAGATTGCGAAAATAACTCGCTCAGTTGACTTAGAGTTTAATTTTTCATACAAACCTACGTTGTGTTATTGTTGTAAAATAAACGACAAATTAGTTTTTTTTGTAAAACTAAACCTTTAAACCACACGACGGAAGCGACAAAGGTTGACGATTTTGTTAAAGGCGAAGAAAGTAGTCAACAGAATTTTGACAAAGAAAAGAAGGACGCCTCGAAAGACTTCCTGGAATGAAGTAGTGTGGAGCATCTAGGAGCTTGAATTAAACATATGCGCTAATAATAATAATAATAATAATAATAATAATAATAATAATAATAATAATAAGTATCAAGGCCTCAAAATAGAAATAAGGAAGGTATGGGTTATTGCCAGTGGAATTTTTACCCATAATCATAGGAACACTAGGCACGATTCCAGCTCCTAGAAACAGCGCACATAGTGAGAAGAGTGATGGACTCCAAAGCAGTCAGGATGCAACCCGGAACCCCACACTATAAATACACCCAGTCAAATTGGAGGAATGTGATGAACCAAAATGATAATAATAATAATAATAATAATAATAATAATAATAATAATAATAATAATAATAGTTTTACTTTTCGACGATATTGGATGCAACCCAAGACCCTGCAACGGATAACCTTCCTTGCCCTACATCGAAAATGCATTAGCTCGTCGGTAGCTGTCATAAGCAATGCCAATAACAGACCGAGTTTCAGTGGACTCTAATCTCCATTAACCTCTGTTTATTCGTGTATCTTTTAGACCGCCAAAATTTCTCGGATATTCAATTCTCAACATCAGTCGCCTGATTTTTGTGTATTTCAAAAAAATGAAAACTCGAAAATCCAAAAAGAAAAGGGCAGATTAAAGTTGACGGTCTCTTGCCTCTGAGGTTTAGGAAGTTTAAATATACGCTGAGATATTTATCTGTTGGCTTCTGTATCCTGCTATCTTTAAACCTCTTTTCTGCCCGTCTGTGTGTTTCTCTAGTAACCAAAAATAAAATTCTAGCTCCCTGGTGAAAGAATTCATTATTGAGATAAATTATGAAGCTACATCTACATGTTACTCTCACGTCACTGGAAAAAAAGACGAACATTGAGTTGAAGAACTAATTTTAAAGAAAACCTTAAAAGTCAGATTCAACCGGAAATGATTCGTAATGGGGGTCTGACAGCCTAAAGAATATTTTTTTGTTCTTACATTAGCGTATCATCCTTTTTTCACTGATGTGTTTTTCTCTCGAATTGGCCGGTGACCTCAAGTTTACCCCGACCTGGGGAGCTGAATATTCACCTCTCCCCTCGGTTCCTAATTAAATATGTAAACGGAGTGTTGACCAATGGTGGATTAAGCTACGATAAAAACAGAATTTGAAAAAGACTGTTATTGTGGATGCATAGAAACTAATATGCATTTGGTATATTTCTGTCCCTCAGTTAAGAAATTTGTTGACCTGGCTTTTTGACTTACTGAATAAATGTTGTAAACTGAGAGCAAGTAATAGGTTAAGGATTTTAAAGTTAGATTTTGATGCAGGTTCGAAAAAGGATGAAAATACGGCAGTGGTCCTAATATCTTTATATAACAGGGATATGGATGGAAGATACTTAGGATTTTGGGTAATGACCAGGAATTACTTAAATGGATAAAAAGTAGAACGGCCAATACTTTCAATGTAAATAAAGAAGTATCGACGAGTCAATATGTTTTTAATTTAAAAACAATCTAGATGAATAGTAAAAATCTTTAATGTAGCGAGTATACTTAATTTATTTTTTTATTTATATAAATATATTTTGATGTATATACAATATTACAAATTTTTTAAAATATATGCTGATGTTTATACAATATCACAAATTGTAAGAACTGTTAATGTATATTTTCTTTTAAAAAAAAGAGTAAGTAAGCATACTACGTCAAAGAGAGAGAGAGAGAGAGAGAGAGAGAGAGAGAGAGAGAGAGAGAGAGAGAGTAACTAAAGAGAACACGTCAGTCTTTTATGATATAAGGAACACAATCAATATCTATCTAGGTACTGTTCCGTTTACTATACCTCTGATCATTTACTTGTACAGCAAGGAACAATGAAAACGATATACATTATCAGTCAAACCATAGGTCAGTTTGCGAGCTGTTTTCTGGTAACTGGTAGTTTGAAGGTGATAGGCCTTTGTCCTTGTTTAGTCTCCTTATCTGGGATCGCTGCTTTCGACGGAAGGGGCAGTCTAGGGGCTAAACAGTTGAGGACTTGGGGCCCACCGTTGAGGCTGTCGTGAGGTGACGTTGGGCTTTGCCGGTTATCTCGTGGTGTTTTATTAGTCTTTAAGTTACTACTTTTCCCGGCATTTTGAATCGTGTACTTCACTTCAGCGAGGATAGGGTGTCCATATAGTTTGGATGGTCGTCGGGTTTCGTTAGCGGATTTTTGGGTAAGTGACTTTGTGATTTTTCAAAGGTACATTTGTATATTGGCCGTTTTGTTTTCAAATACACTTTTATTTTGTCGGCTTTGGTAACGTCTATGATTTTTTCTTCTGTAGTTGTAATTACATGGGCCTTGAACTTTTTTTCGGGTCTTAATTTCTTCTTAATCTTTCAGGTGCAGTGAGGTGAAGGACAGAATGAGTCTACAGCAACCAGACGAGTTTGAAGACTACAACCCCACGAGGTGAATGGTAACTAGACCATTGTAAATGGTGAGTATCTTATAACTTCTGTTTCTTCTCAAAATCTTCTTTGCAAGCTAATCCTCCCCCATGCCACTGATGTGGGGAGGAGCCACCCTTGACATACAGTAATTTGCCTTATGTCGAGGAGTGGGACTTGCACTTCTAACTTCAACCCAAACAAACATGTTTAAGTCTAGTATGTTTTTAGTATTTTAAGTATTTAGGTTTTGGTGAGTAAAGGTTTACCTTCCAGATCGGGTTTTTTCTTGGATGTTATTAAAACTTAACTAGATTATATTTTGTTCTCATAATAATCTAACAGATTTTAAGAAGTAGTTTTTAACGTGCTTAATGATGCAAAGTAAGAATGTATTTTTTCTTTAATTTTCAGGTCAATCTTTATTATAAATGATAAACTAATCCTTTTAACATAAACTGCTTAGGGTTGACGTCTTACACAGAACACATTTCCTTCTCTGATTATTTGTCTTGCGTTGCAGATTGACGAGTATCTGGTGGAGTCGATAGATGGACAGACGCTGAATCACATTCTACAATAGCAGATATCTTTTTATCCTACATCAACGGCATTTGTATGCCTGTTACGTGCGGTAATAAGGATTTCTCTGGAGTTTCAAGGCTACTGCACAAGCCGTAGATTTGTGAACGATTTCCTAGACAAACTTGTGATTTCATGAAAATTAATTGGCTTTCAGGATTTAATTTTCCCCGAAAAATGTTTCGTTTCATATGTAAATTGCGTTTGTATATCTGAATGTGTGCACCTTTTCATGCTGTCATGGGTTTGATGGTAGTGATTTTGAAGTTTCCCTTAAAATTAAAAGTCGTCATAAATGGATTATTCTTTTAAAAGCCTTTTTCAATTTGTGTAAAATGCTGTTGGGCCATGAAATTTAAATAAAACTTAATAATTAACGTTAGTTAAATGGTATTAAGGGTTGATTACAACGGTTTTGACCTCTACTTGGTTGTGATTTTATAAACGACCTTTCTAGCATACGAGAGGGATTACCGTCCATACCAGAATAGTGAGTTTATATAAGTATAGAGAAGTACAGAATTTCGCCAGCAACTAAAGGCGAGAAACTGATCTGGGTCGTCCTGAGGTGAAGTAGGCACTTAGAGATTTCTTATAACAATAAGACTTGAGAACAACTGTTTAAAGATGTGGAATGGAAGACGAAATCGTCCTAATAAAGTAAAGAAACGAGTGCGAAGCATAGTTGGACTTAAACTTTGCAGGGGATTAGTTCCATAATCGAGCCATCGGCCCTAGCTGCAACCCCTGTAACTTCTTTTTAATGTACCTTCATTCGTATTACTTTCCATACTAAAGATTGCACAGGGAGAGCAACTTCTGTGTCTTCGGAACGCCATCGATAGGTCTAGGATTCACAGAAGTGGCTCGCACGCACTGATGGGAAGTGGTGGTTTCAAAATTTTCTTTTGGGGTAAAAAACTACCAATCATGCATGTTGGAAACTTTGACGTATATCTTTGTATCTGTGCTGAATAACTGCACAATGTGGGTTGAAAAAGTTAATGACAGTGTAACTGACCTATTTAAGTAATTCGTCCTATGGGTTGTAGATGGCATTGAAAAATCTCTCTATTTTATTTCCTGGAATAATTTCCAGCTCTATTTAGGTTTAATAGCCTTTTGTAGGAGTGAGGTTATTTATAAGTGTGAGGATATTGTATTTTAACTTAAAATATAAAAAAAAAATATCCAAAAGCACAGTTTTCTCCCCCTAGGTATATTGGTGAACAGTGCTTCAATATCGAAGCTTGCCATGGTTAGGTCAGAGTCCTGGCATAAAATCCTGTTCTTAAAATCAAAGAGTGAGTTGTATATATTTCTTAAAATCTCTAGTAGAGCTGTCAAGAATTTGGCCATTTCATAACTTCCTGTAGTGCAGGTTGATAAGATGGATCTCAAAGAGATACCAACACCTGTGTATTTTTGGTACAACATGCATAACGCCCAATGAGGAACCTTGTACATATAGATTTTCGTTGGTTGCTTGGCCTACCGTTTTATTATCTTAAAAAGTTTTGGAGAACCGGTTTATTCTGTCCTCGTTTCTGAAAATTAGTTTGTTGTCGATGTCACCCAGTATTCTCAACTTCGTAGCATCCTTTAGAACGTTTTTCATTGCTATTATAATCCGTTACATTCATTATGCCAGTTCCCTTGCCTTTATCAGGTTTAGTAAATATGATATTGCCGTTTTATCTTGAGTTTATTAAGGATAGCAAGGTCCTGTTTGTAACGTAATGATGTCCATTTTGTTATTATTAGTTTTGGGCAAATTTTAGATAGGTCGTTCTGACACTTGGAATGGTTTAAGTATTCAGGAAAGTGTTTTAGTTGAAAAAATTTCAAATGGTAGAAAATATTCATAACAAGAAGGTAAGTCAACAGGCAAGCGAAATTCCAGGCCCAAACATAGTCCTCTCTTTGGTTAAATTGTAATCAGATAGGTTGAATACCGCTTTATTCCCTCCTCCATTTAATTCAGGTGTAATGATACCTAGTTTCTTTAAGCTTGTTTAACATGTTTTTTTTACTTTCTCAATGTAGTTTTTGGCACCGTTAAGTTGATAAAAATACTCTCTTGCAGGAGGAAGATGTTGGCAGATTAGACGTCCCCTGATGTAAACATAGAAAATTAAAGAAACAAAAAATCAAGCGTATTTGTGGTTCAAGCTTTCTAAGGTTAGTCTTGAAAATACTCGTGTCTGTATCTTCGAAAATGAAAACATGTCCTTTTTGGTGGAACAAAGAAGGCACGAAGAAAGACCTTCCAGATAAAACATGGAAATTAGGCATAAATAAAAGTACATTTTAGTGTCTTTGGCTTCTCTTTTCTATGTGACCCTCTACGAACGATACGTTGAAGGAAGCGTCACCTGAGATGGAATCCGAAGCTATTCCAACTCGAGTGACAAAACAATGAATTGGCCCAGGGCGGATTCTCTCATGCATTCAGGCCTTTGAACGACTCAAAAGAAGTGTCTTCTGGGACAGAAAAATGGTTTCTTTGTGCCCGTCCTTTCTCTTATGGAATTGCCCCTTTCTTTATACCATATCTATGCGTAGTTATCGTTATTCTTGTTTTTTTCACTGATTTGGGTATTATACTCCACTTTTTTTATCTCTGTTACCCCTTTGCCTTAAAGTTACGGACGGATTTTTTTTTTTTTTTTTTTTTTTTTTTTTTTTTTTTTTTTTTTTTTTTTTTTTTTTTTTTTTTTTTTTTTTTTTTTTTAAAGTTTCCAGTGCTGCATATAACCCTTGTCGTTCTGTGAATATTTACGTTTTACTTCGATAAAATAAATGAAAGTCTGTTTAATTTATGATAATTAAAAAGTAACAACAATAATTCTCCTAACCATTATTCAACGGAAACACGACCAGATTACTTCATGAATTTTGATGGACTAAATTACCTTCTTACATTTCATCAATGTTGCTAAATATATCTAATGTCAGAATCTCGACACAATGTCCATAGGAAACAAGAAAGGCGGAGTTTAGCCACAAATCCAAAGTCGATTCCATCGCTAACATTTAAGAAATTTATCGTAATAAAATTCATACCACTAAAGCCATTGCCAACGGTTAGTCATCAGTTGGGTAAGTGTTCGTTGGCAGTGAATCAAGAGAATGGGTAGTGTAAAAGTAATTTAAGATGGAGAAGGGATGGTGGCTGACCCATAAAACAGGAAACCCATTAGACGATGGAGAAATGGCCACATTGGCGTTGAATTTGACCGTTAATATTTCTTGAAGGCTGAACACATTAACCGGCGCGCCAAAGCTGGATCATCTCTTCAACTGTGTACTATATGGCAAGGATCGTTTCCCGGTAATTATATCTTTATCTTTTATCTGCTAATTATTTCACCTTTTAACTGGCGATTCTCGAGAAAAATAAGTCAACAGTTTTCGCGAATTTCTCTTTTTCTTCCACGAAAAGTCCCTCGAGATTTTAACAAATTTTATAAGAGAAGGAAAGTGGAGATACTGGTTTTATTGTATCTTCACCAGATGCGTCTCACCTTGTCGTACACATTAAGTGTACTAAATGAGGGTTGACAATGGGTGGTGCTCTTGTAGACTGAGTGCTTTATATTAACAATGAATTTTGTTTCTGTTGTGGCCTGTGTTCTTACAATTCCAGGTTGTTGTTTCTCCTCGAGGAGAAGGAAAATAGGTAATCTTAATAATTCAGTAGAGGGTTCCAGGTGGTCTGTCAGGGGACATCAGGATATACAGCAACTACATTGCTATATCTACAGTAGTGAGGTGCTTACACAGTAGTGGTTTAGTAGCGAAATAATTTATCATTTTAATCAGAGTTGATTTTTATGCTTTAATAAAAAGCCAATTCTAAAAGTATTGACAGAGATTTTTTAGCCCTTTCAATTATTACTTATTGATTTGATTATTTATGTTCATTCGCACACTATGGTCTTTTCTAAATATCCGTAGATGGCTCCTTCTTGCTGCATGAACCGAGAAAGGCTAATTGATTGGTGTTATTATCTGGCGTTGCAGCTGAAAATTTCCTAAACCTGAATAGAAGGCCTGTTAATGATAACAAGGAAAAACAGAGGCAATAGGATAGAATATCACATGTTTTTGACATTTGACTTTATATAGGAGATTTTTCTTTAAAAGTGGATAGAATGGAAGTGTTGCAATGTATAACAAGTTTGTTTTCTACCGTCATGGAGTTTTTAGAATTTATTTCTATGGAAGCAATGATTTATCTATTGGTTGGCTTATTTCTATTTGTTATTGCGTTGCTTTGCGTCATCTTTTCTCCTTCAGTTCTGTGGCATCTCTTTTGTCAAGTTCATGTCCTGTACACCTTTCAGACCTTTTGCTGCAGTTTCAGTTTCCGTCCCAGTGCTTGGACTTTGGCCTAAATTCTATATTATTCAACTCAAACTTATCGTGTTTGTTCCTTGTGAATGTTTTTTCATATCAACCAGAGAATTGTGCTTTGAAAGTCATTGCTCCTTTAATTCCTCCTCAAATGTATATATGAAGACATAACTGATAAGTCGTTGGAATTATCATGGGATGGAATTGATAATTATAATTATACTTTTATAGCGACAGGGTTCCTGCATGCATAGGTCGATTGCCAAAATTGAATAATAATAATGAACGCTGTAACTGAATGTTCGAATAAAGTTGAGACCAAGGACGCTCGGTGAACTCTTTCTAAACCTGAGTCCAAAATACGCGAATAGGATATTCTCGGGAATATCACGAGGTGAGGATCATCTGGCATCCTTTATAGGATCTTTTTGGAGTAGAAGTCTAACAAGCGCTTTCGAGCCTTTTCCTGATTTTATTTTTTAGAAATGCAACATTAAATTTGCTTCTTTCTTCTCTTCTCTTACTCTTTTTTTCATTTTTTCTTATATACCTCTTTTACTACATTTCATGCATTTGATCAATAATAGGTTTTATATTTATTCCTACTATTTAGAGAGAGAGAGAGAGAGAGAGAGAGAGAGAGAGAGAGTGGCGGAGTAGATATACCAAATATGTAAGGGAGTGTAAAGACTTAAAAAACCCAGAGATTCGAAGAGAATTATGCAAAGATAACCAAGCAAGGAGAGAGAGAGAGAGAGAGAGAGAGAGAGAGAGAGAGAGAGAGAGAGAGAGAGAGAGGCGAAAATTATGCATGCATCATGGTCGCTGAAACAGGTATGTTGGTAATGAAATGGGGTATCATTGAACACTTAAAATAAGTGAGAGTCAGTTTATTCAAGAATATCCCAAATCCACGTATCAATGATTTACTGCATCAAGTTCAGTGTTAAAAATTATATTAGTCTAATGCGGCATTTTTTCTCAGTCAAATAGGGCGTTAAAGATTACAATATTAAATCAATAAAACCGTGTTTTTCTTATTCAAGTAGTGTGTCAAATAAAATAATTCCTATAGTAGATTCACAGAAACCGTGCATCTGATGTCTTGGCCCGTCCCTTACGATGCTCCTGATTGGCTGTTGATAAGTTAAGGATAGGCTCCAGTTTGGGGGGGTGCCGATCGTAAAAATATTTGCCAAAAATACACTAATCAAGACAGGCTAATGAATTTATCAGGCATTATTAGCACTATAATAACGCATATTCTCTGTGAGTTTTATCATCCTACAGGGAAAATAAATTATTTTATGAAAAAAAAATGTGAAATTCAGGGCCCCTTGTACTGAAGGTTATTTGGTGATCGGTGAGAAACTACAGTCTTGAATAGAAATTCGGTCTTACAGAATGTTGGTATATCTACCTGGAACATGCACATAAATCATTATCAAAATAGAACAGTAAATAAGCACGTAATAACAAAAAAAAAAGAGAGAAATAACTAAAGCGAAAGCGCAGCCGATAAATATGGAAATCGCAAATATTATAGTATATCTCTCTAAATTGGTCGATGTCATTTTCTACGTTTCCTACGAGTAGTTTTCATCTCAGGAAAAACCATTTTAGGGTATCTAAACTAATTTTTCAAGTTTCTTGTCCTCAGAAAAAATCGCTTTTTCGCTTTTTTCTCGGTTTGGTTTTTTCGGTTTTTCGGGAAGGGGGGGGGGGGGTATTTCTTTGATTGTCCTAAATAATATAATTTTTAGATGTTTTAGGCTATCAAGTGACATAATAACTACAAACTTTCAGAAGGTTTTGTCCCTAAATCGAGGTTTGAATTTTTTGTTTCTGAATATTTTCTTCCTAGCTATAGTCTCATTTTTCCGGTCAAGGGCTTTGTCGCTGAACTTACCTGAAGTTGTTGCTCTTTTTTTTGTTATTACGTGCTTATTTACTGTTCTATTTTGATAATACTTTATGTGCATGTTCCAGTTGGATATACCAACATTCTGTAAGACCAAATTTCTATTCAAGACTGTAGTTTCTCACCGATCACCAAATAACCTTCAGTACAAGGGGCCCTGAATTTCACATTTTTTTTTTCATAAAATCATTTATTTTCCCTGTAGGATTATAAAACTCACAGAGAATACGCGTTATTATAGTGCTAATAATGCCTGATATATTCATTAGCCTGTCTTGATTAGTGTATTTTTGGCAAATATTTTTACGATCGGCACCCCTACAGACTGGTGCAAACTGGAGACTACTTAATCACAGGTTTAGAAACTCTCTGTCTCTTGAGAGAGTTCACATAGGTACGACGTATGCTCCACCTCTCTCGAGGGATACTTTTGAAAGACGTATCCTTCAGGAGAGGTGGAGCATACATCCTTCCTACCTTTATGAACTCTCTTGAGAGACTGAGAGTTTCCAACCCTGTGATTGACTTATCAACCGCCAATCAGGAGCGTCGTAAGGGACAGGCCTAGACATCAGATGCACGGTTGATGTGAATCTACTATAGTAATACTGTCTTGCTCAGTCAAGTTAGTTGTTAAAGAATATATCAAGCAAACATATATAATGTTTGCAGGTTGAAATATTTATAGCATTTTTTAATTTGTTATTAGCACTGCAATATTACAGTCTAACTTTGATAAAAATATAGCATTAATATTTTTTATACATAACAGAATATTGTAGAGAAGGGCAAGCATTCACTGAATGGCTCTATAGTCTGAAATATTAAGTTTGGTGACCTGTGACCTACAAAATGAACGACATTGTCACAATAAGCGGAAGTCTTTCTACGAGACATTTAATCAAATTTAGAGCTCTTGTGGAATGTACATAATTATACTTTCTCAGCAGCTAAGGGACGAAAATCAGCTGCGATTCCTGATGACATATTTTCCTTTGCAACTCTGCAGTCGCCAGCGAACAGAGGAGAGTAGTCGAAAGTCAAAAGAAAACTTTGACCTCAAAGGCTCTTTTCATTCTGAACATTGCTGCGGATGTGCATCCTGTCTTTGGTAAGCCAATTGATTATCCAGCTTCAGATTTATGACATCTATGAAACACAGAGAGGCTCCTCTCGACTAATGGATTCCTGTATAATCAGCATCATTCTCTAATTAACTGCCTCAACACCAGCTCTTCAATTCAGCGTAAACAGACAGTTACTCAACTGATGACTGGATGGTAGGGATAGCCTTAGGATGTCGAATTTTTTCGAATAACAATTTTATTCCTTAGTGTTAACGAAATAAGCGACTTTGAAATTCGTAGAAATAATAATAATAATAATAATAATAATAATAATAATAATAATAATAATACAGATAAACTATGATACCATAGTTATCAAAGTCCATTAAACGATATATATATATTATATATACAGAACGAAAACACTACAAGATCATTACAAAAAACGAAAAGAAACGGGTTTAATACTTTGATTAAAGCTAGTAAGTCGGAACACTTTAAAAGATAAATTTCGTAACTGTAATGGCAATGTGCCTAATAAATGGAAAATAGTTCGTGAAATGATCCCCAAAATAATAATGCCCTTTTACCTGATTATAATGATAAGAAGGAAAAAGTAGAAGAGTTCAACCAGTATTTCTCAAGTGTTGGTAGGACAGCCTTTGAAAAATCTCAGCAAAATCTAAATAGGAGCAATACTTCACAACTTTTAAGAAATGAGTCGAATATAGTTAATGAGAATTTTTAATGACTTTTTTAGGCCACAGCCAGTTGATGTCGAAAACAGTTATTTAGTAGTTGGGGAGCTTAATGACACGAGAGCCTATGGATCTGATTTGATATCCCTCCGTTTCATTCGGGACGCCTTACCGATAATTGCGTTTTACTTAACTGTCATAGTAAATACCTCTATAGTGACTTGCCTTTATACCAAGTGATTGGAAGTTGTCCACGTTCTGCCCTTTTTTTAAGAGTGGTGATGCAGATAATGTAGAGAATTACAGGCCGATATCACTTTGCCAGTTATATCTAAAATTCTAGAAAAGATTGTGTCAATTCAACTCATAAAATATCTCGAGGAAAATTGATTTACTGTCCCACACTCAACATGGATTTAGGTCTCATCTTCTCTACTGAAACTGCGTTTGTTGAAAGTTACAGAAACTATTTACAGAAAATATCGACGACAAAAAGATATCTTTACTTATTCTATTGGATCTTTCTAAAGCTTTCGATAGCGTAGCCACAATATTTTAATTCAGAAATGTACACAATTAAAAATTGACCCTCTCTGGTTTAAAAGCTATCTAGAAAATCGTTACCAGTCAGTGAGATTAGGTGATGTTATATCATCCCCTAAATCAGTAGAATTCGGAGTTCCACAGGGATCTATTTGGGGCCAATACTTTTCCTAATTTATATAAATGAGTATGGTACTGCTGTGCGAGACTGCATCTTAGTTCAATTCGCAGATGACGGTCAACTTCTAATGACTGGAACTATAAATGAACTAAACAACTTGATAGTAAGAGCAGAAAGAATATTAGAAATGGCGAGATGTTATTTTCAAATTAATGGATTAAATATTAAAGAGTCTAAAACTAAATGTTTTTTATCAATTGGCTCTAGGCAGTTCATATCCCAAATTCCTGAAGACACAAAAAATAAATTTCAATGGATTTGCAATTGAGAAAAGCATTAAAGTAAAAAATCTTGGGGGTATATTATGACCAGTATATGCTATTTGACGGTCTCATATAGATGAAGTTTGTAGGAAGGTAAAATGGTACTTTAATATACTTAAATAGAATAAGGACCGTTTTGATAGTGAAATGCGGGGAATGGTCGTTCGGTCTCTTGCCGTGAGCATCCTTGACTACTGTTTTTTTAAAGATCTGGGGCTCGACAACTAAGGAGCAGCTGCAGCGGATACAGAGGCTTCAAAACTTTGCAGCAAAAGTAATTGATGGGAAAGCCAAGAAGTATGATCATGCAACTCCAATTTTAAATAACTTGCAATGGCTGACAATCAAACAGAAGATTGATTTTGATTTATGTGTCATGACCTTTAAAATTTTACATAATCTAATTCCACCATGGCTTTTTAATCTAATAAGAGTTGGAGATAGACGTAACAGACAAACTAGATTTAATGATGACCTTTTTGTTTCAAGAACCAACACTGATCTAGGAAGCAGAGCATTTGTTGTGTGGGGTCCATCAGTGTGGAACAAACTGCCAAACCAACTAAAAGCATTAACTAATATTAACTCTTTTAAACTGAATTTGAAAAAGTATCTATTGTCCAAATAATTTTATAGTAAAAATTTAAAACTTTTATATATATTTTAAATTGAGCTCTTTTACACTATTACTCGATTTTAGCAGACTATTTATGAATTTTAGATTCCATTTAAGATGGATGTTCATAACTCTAGTTTTATAAGTACCTGTACTTCATAAGTAATTTTGAAATCGAAATGTTATAATCATGCTAAAGATAATCTTAATATTTTAGAGAGATATGCTGTAATTTTTTTTTTTATAACAAATATTTTATCAAGGTAGAATTATATTGAGCCTCAAGTACTATTATAAAAAGATTCATATTTTATATGCAAAATTTTCAATGTTTTAATTACTTTTATGATGTACCTATATATGTCACAAATTCTTTATTGTTCTTAAAGTTGTATAAAGTAAATCTGTGTTTTTATGTTTTATAATGATGTAAATATTTATGAAGGCACATGTAAATATCTAAGTTTTAAATGTAAACTACAATGTAATTTGTATTTATTGTAATAGCCAATGTAAATATTGGAATAAAGCTTATTATTATTATTATTATTATTATTCTTGAAGCAAGCGAGCTTTCGTCTGGAGCTGCCAGACATCCTCGGGCTGGGAAGCTGAGGGTGGACTGATCTTGAAGCGGTGTCCGTCCTCGTTTATATTTGGAGTTGACAGCAGTGGAACCGCCCCACCCCCCTGCTGATCTACTATTGGCTGGTGGCGTAGGTCTTCGTTTCATTGGTGGCTTGAACCGGGTCTCAAGCCACTTTCCATGCGTTGATGGTTTTCGATACTGTAAGTCCTGCAGCCGCCTAGACCTCCTTAGCGGCGCGTTACGTCGATGGGCGTTTCGCTATGCTGCGGGACGTCAGTATGGGGCAGACCCCCTGCTGTCAACTCCAAATGTAAACGAGGACGGACACCGCTTCAAGATCAGTCCACCCTCAGCTTCCCAGCCCGAGGATGTCTGGCAGCTCCAGACGAAAGCTCGCTTGCTTCAAGAAAGAGAGCAGAGAGAGAGAGAGAGAGAGAGAGAGGAGAGGGAGGGGTTTTAGAGAGGAGAGAGAGACATATAAATCAATAATAATAATAATCATAATAATAATAATAATAATAATAATTAATAATAATAATGATTTTGTTGGGATTTTTTTTAGACTGAAGATGAAACCAGGGAAGGATTCGAAAGGTGGTTTGTAAAGGGTTTTTAAATTGTACACGAACTCGCAGCATTTTTTATTATTGTGGACCTCTTAGAATAATAATAATAATAATAATAATAATAATAATAATAATAATAATAATAATAATAATAATAATAATAATAATAATAATAATGTGGCGCCGTGGAGGAGTGGGTTAGGTCGTCAATAGACTTAAGTCAAGTTAAGCAACACTGGCTCTGGTCAGTCGTTGGATGGGTGACCGCTCTCCCTCGCGTTGATTCCTTGGGAAAGGATCTTTACCATAATTTCCTCAGTCTACTCAGCTGTAAATGAGTACCTATCCTGATGGGGTAGGGTCCAGCTATGGGTTAAATAGCAAAACTCAGCAATGATGGAAAGAAATGAAGGATTAACCGACAACGACGTAAATGGAACCTCTGGCAACAGAGGAGCTTCGTCCGGCAACCAGGTATTCAACCCAATTGAAGGGGAAGACGGTCAGGTACTTGGAGGTCGTCATCCAGCAACTGATCACCACAAACGACAATAATCAACAGCCTGAGATTGGAGCTACAGAGGCAAAAAGGAAGAAATGGACAAGAGAAGAAAATAAGGAAATATGGAGATGCTACATCAAAAGCAACCCGACGCCGAGAGAGGATATAGAAGAAGATTGGTCAACATCTGGAATGAGAGGAATAACACCCCCCAAACAGAGCAGAGGCTGGCAGACCAAGTAAGGAACATAAAGAAAAAGAACTGGCTCTCCCCAACAGAAAGAGAAGAACTGGAAAGGGAAATGTCACACGACAACGAATTACACGAAGACGAACTGAGAGACGATGCCACAGAAGACGACAGGGAGGATGAGATATCAAACAACGACACACGAAGAAACACCGACGAAGTAACAGAGAGGACGGAATGGGTAGAAAAAGATTAGACAATGGATGGAGCCAGATACAGAGAGAACAAAGATCCCCTCCATGAAAGCCTACAACACCAAGAAATTAAGGGAAGGAGAAAACAAGTGAGGTCAATGAAATAATGGGCATAATACAGACCACCAGTATCACAGAAACAAATAACTTGACATATGCAGGAGCAAGAGTAGTAGCAGAATGATGGGAATTCGAACACCACCAGCACAACCAACCCAACAGAAACCAAAAACAGCAACCTCCTTGGAAAAGGTCGCCTGGAAAAGCAAATCATGGTGATGATCTTGACTTGAGTAAACTGAAAGAGATGGCAGAAAAAACAAAGGCTAAGAAGCAAGAAAACAAGGGAGGAACTCAACGAGAAATACAAAGTACAAGAGAGGGGATTAAACAACACAATAGAAGATGTAAAAAACAAGAGGCTTCTTAAGGCCAAAGCACATAAGATCCAACGATACATTGGAACAGGAATAAGGGATACCAACAGAACAAACTATTCGGAACCAACCAGAAAAGACTATACAGCCAACTAAGAGGGAAGACACACCACCAGAAAAATTCCTGAAGCCGAACCAAGTAAGAGACTCTGGGAAAACATATGGAGCAATCCGGTATCACACAACAAACATGCAACATGGCTCCAGGAAGTCAAGGAAGAAGAACAACAGGGAGAATAAAAACAAAGATTTCACAGACATCACGACAGACACAGTCAGACACCAACTAAAGAAAATGCCAAACTGGAAAGCCCCAGGTCCCGATGAAGTCCATTGGATACTGGCTCAAAAACTTCAAGGCCCTACACCCACCGAATAGCAGAACAACTCCAGCATTGTATCTCAAATCACCAAGCACCCAAATGGATGACCACAGGAAGAACATCCTTAGTACAAAAAGACAAGAGTAAGGGAAATATAGCCAGTAACTACAGGCCTATCACCTGCCTACCAATAATGTGGAAGTTACTAACAGGATCCATCAGTGAAAGGCTATACAACTACCTAGAGGAAAACAAAAAAACACCATCCCCCACCAACAGAAAGGCTGCAGAAGGAAGTGTAGGGGCACAAAAGACCAGCTCCTGATAGACAAAATGGTAATGAAGAACAGTAGGAGAAGGAAAACCAACCTAAGCATGGCATGGATAGACTATAAGAAAGCCTTCGACATGATACCACACACATGGCTAATAGAATGCCTGAAAATATATGGGGCAGAGGAAAATACCATCAGCTTCCTCAAAAAAAATACAATGCGCAACTGGAATACAATCCTTACAAGCTCTGGAATAAGACTAGCCAGAGGTTAATATCAGAGAGGGATCTTCCAGGGCGACTCACTGTCCCCACTACTCTTCGTAGTAGCATGATTCCATGACAAAAGTACTACAGAAGATGGATGTCGGGTACCAACTCAAGAAAAGAGGCAACAGAATCAACCATCTGATGTTCATGGACGACATCAAGCTGTATGGTAGAGCATCAAGGAAATAGATACCCTATCCAGACTGTAAGGATTGTATCTGAGGACATCAGGATGGAGTTTGGAATAGAAAAATGCGCCTTAGTCAACATACAAAAAGGCAAAGTAACGAGAACTGAAGGGATAAAGCTACCAGATGGGAACAACATCAAACACATAGATGAGACAGGATACAAATACCTGGGAATAATGGAAGGAGGAGATATAAAACACCAAGAGATGAAGGACACGATCAGGAAAGAATATATGCAGAGACTCAAGGCGATACTCAAGTCAAAACTCAACGCCGGGCGGAAATATGATAAAAAGCCATAAACACATGGGCAGGTTGCAGTAATCAGATACAGCGCAGGAATAGGG
>NC_061093.1:58578521-58586021 GCF_015104395.2 Macrobrachium nipponense | reverse complement strand
CTAACCAACCAGGTATTGCTTGGGAAAACATTGAATGACAACCGATAAACTCTCTCTCTCTCTCTCTCTCTGCTCTCTCTCTCTCTCTCTCTCTCTCTCCCTTTTCCCTCCCAATACTGCCTCTGTTCTTTCTCTAACATCCTCTCACTCTCACTCTCTCTCTCTCTCCTTTTAAGATAGTTGCTTCAGTTACATTACCCTGGCCTTTTTTACACATTATATTTCACCACTTCTCACCCTGCTATTACTTCTGTGCTTAGTACTCGGATTGAGTGGGTATAGAGAGTGTCTCTATTCATCCTTCCCAGCGACCTCGCAAAAACTATGGATTATGCGGTAATATCTATTGTTTTTGGTTATTTGTGCATGTCAACTCCTTCCCCCCCTTCTCACGTCCTCTTTCTATCGGGCTGAATTTGGACTTGAAGGGCATGGGGCGACTCATTGTTTTCAGTGACCTGGACAATTATGGATAGACAAAAATATCTGTCATTTTTGGTTCTTTTTATATGACACCCCCTTCTCACCCACTTCTCACCCCTTCCCACAACCCCTTTCCTATCAGGGCTGAACCTGGACATAATGGACATCAGAAATGTCACTATTTATCAGAGCAACCTCGAAAACTATGGATTAGAGACTAATATCTGTCTTTTTTTCAGTTATTTGTATTTTTCACCCCTTTCCCACCCCTCCCCACATATCACCCCCCCAATACTCAGCTCTTTGGTTCCAGTGATGTGTTACCCCTACAGTATTCTTTCCCAGATGATAAGTATATGTTTACCAAGTTTTTTTGAAATTGCTTAGTGCGTGTCAAAGTGTATGTGGAGTATACATACATGCATTTATATAGATATATATATATATATATATATATATATATATATATATATATATATATAATCATATATATATATAATAATATATATATATATATATATATATTCTTAAAAAATCACAGTAGATGCACGTGACTTCATAAATAAGCGAATACCACGGGAAAATGATAGTCAGAAATGCCTGTAGATGACTTACTTGAATATTTGGAAGAGGAATTAGAGCGTCATGACATTCCCTTAAGTGTAGCAAATCTCATTAGTCTCATAAGGTTATGTATCAAAGATAGTAAATTTTGTTTCAATGGGGAATTTTTTGTACAAAAGTTTGGCATGGCTATGGGTAATCCCTTATCTCCTGTCATTAGCAATATTTACATGGAATTTTTGAGACAAAAACTCTTACCAAGAATTTTGCCCCAAAAAGTTATTTGGTTTAGGTACGTGGATGATATCTTCTGTATTTGGCCCGTTCACAAAAACCTCCAGGAATTCCTTAATAATCTCAATAATTTAGTCCCTTCTATAAAATTTACTGTAGAGGAAGAAAGTAATTGTAATTTGAATTTTCTTGATGTAACTGTCCATAGAAATGATAGAAATTTCACCTTTTCAGTCTTTCGAAAATCAACTAATATTGCCTCTTTTGTTCATTACTACTCCAATCACCATCAAAATATTAAATTCTCTGTTTTTTCTGGAATGTTCCTAAGGGCTTTACGTGTCTGTAGCCCGCAGTTTATTGACGCTGAAATTAAAACTATTTATGATATTGCATTGAAACTTAAATACCCAAGGACTTTTGTAGATGTGGCATGGAAAAGAGCTAGAAAAACATTTTATTCAACTAATGACAAACTTGAATTTAGTAAGCATAACATTCTAAAAATTACCTTATGATGAAAGGTTTTTAGATATTTCCTAGAATTTTAAAGCTTTTTAACATAAATGTTGTTTTCAGTAATATTAATGTCAAGAGTTTAGTAATCAAAAATTCTCCTAAAGATCTTCCAGGCTGAATATATGAAATTCCTTGCAAAAAGTGTGATTAAATCTATTACGGACAGACGGCAAATCTCTTTCACAGCGTCTCAAGCAACATCAATATTCTGTGAGAACTGGGGCAAATATCGAATGCATTATTTGTACATATGAGAGATTTAGACCATCCTATTAACTGGAGTCAGCAAGAGCCTTAGTCCCATTGTAATGACACAGTTAAAAGGAATATCATTGAATCTTGTTTTATCAAATCAAATAATAGAAATGTTCTAAATTTAAGTCTTGGTTTATTTAAACTTGATGCTTTCATAATGAAAAAAGTTGTAGATAAATATAAGCAACAAAATTAATATATTCAGTTTTTACATGTTTTGGACTGTAAAGATACTTTGTAATTTCGGTTAGGGTCAGAATCTGTTTTAGTTTGTGACCGTGTGATATTCCGATAATCCTTGGATTATCCCTTTTAATTTTTACCCTTTTGATAATTAACCATCTGGTATTCCTGATCTTGTTTGTACCTGAGGCCTTCCTCTCCAATTGTACTTTAGTAGCTCCTTGACGATGTCTGAATAAAGACGAAAGCACTTGGATTTCTGACTATCATTTTCCCGTGGTATTCGCTTATATATATATATATATATATATATATATATTATATATATATATATATATATATATATATATATGTGTGTGTGTGTGTATATGTATAGTTATTACAACAATCAATCGGCAAATAATTTTGGTAACCGGATATATTGAAAATTTTGCCCACTAATCTACATCGGCTTTTTGTTTGAGTAATCGGTTTTCATTAAATTCTTGGTATTTTTTTTTATTGGGTTGAATGCTGGAGCAAAACAAAAAATTTAGTTGACCGAGAAACCGGAAAACGTATTGGATAACGACGGAAAAATTCATGGACTATTTTCTTGGACACAGCCACTAGCGCTAATATAACACCAGGTACCCCAGTGTAACACTAACCCAGTGCTTGAACGCATATGGGACTGCCCCGGGGTCATAACTCCCCACATGAAAAGAGAAAGCCAAAGTTGATGAGAAACCTCTTGAACCCTCCAGAGGCTGAGGGAATCTGTGATTGAATGGTTTCGCGAAAAGAAATCAATTTAGAAATTGAGTAAAGATTCCAGTTACATGTTTTTTTTTGAGGGATTAAGAATTTTTCATAAATATTTGCAAAGGATGAAGAATTTTTCATAAAAAAATTATTTCTTTTACCTCACCTGATTTTAGTCAATAAATGTTTACGTTTTTGATACCTGGAAATTAGCCATTAACGAGCAGTTAATGCATGTAAGTAAACGTGAACGTTGTGTTCACTGTATAGAACAAACGTTAAGAAAAAAGGCCTAACTTTGGAAAAGATATCCACAAAATATACCTACTGAAAAGATACATATTTTAGAAACGCGTATTCAAAGCAGCCATAAACCAAAAGAAAAATGAAGCCACCCAATATTTAACAAAATACAAAGACTCGTTCCCTGAACTTTCCGATATCAAATGAATAAATGTTTTTTCCTCAGCCAATTAACATTAACTTTTGTTTGACGAACATTTTTTTTTGTCCGTATATCGTTTTTTTCTGAGTGATATTTATATTCAGTCAGAGCGTATGATTCTATGTTGAGCAATAATGTTAAAGAAAAAACACCTTTTTGAGATTTTACACTTCCTGTGTGTGTGTGTGCGTGTGTGTGTTTCACTTTGAGAAACCCGTGTCTCCTTGTTTGAAAAGAGACATTACGCACGAATTCAAATGTAGTTATTTGTCTCTCTGGGAATAGAGTAGTGGAGGCTCTTTCAACTCGATAACTGAATGAGCATAGTGCCTCTCCCGAGCTTTGTTAAATTGAGCTTAGAATTACATACTTATTAGCTGTTGACTGCTGTGAATCACGGCTTTGGTAACACAAACAGAGAGAGAGAGAGAGAGAGAGAGAGAGAGAGAGAGAGAGAGAGAGAGAGAGAGAGAGAATCATGTATGTGAATGTTCAGTTCTCTTCAATTTGCTAAACCAGGAACTCTATAAGGTCATCCTCACCCCTTGAGGTAAAATCAGGAAAATAAGATATTCACAACATTCTCTCTCTCTCTCTCTCTCTCTCTCTCTCTCTCTCTCTCTCTCTCTCTCTCTTTTACTTCTCTTCTCTTCTCGTAAAATCGTTGTAGGACAGAAAGTATCAAACAAACGTGAAACAAGATAAATTGTCAACTGATTAGAAATATAATTCTCCAGCAAAAGTCAGCCATGATTGACAGGCCTCACGGTTCGCGCGGAAACTAATATTGTATTTGGACGTAGAGAACCGACGCATAAATCCCTGTCTCTTGGGAAGTTCTCGACATCTGATGTGTTAAAACGTATTCTCGTCATTTGTAGTCGCTGGCTATATAACATTTTCAAATATTCAGTCTGGATTTGTTCTTTGAACCAGAAAATGAAAATTTGGTCTACTTGGAATAGAAACATTGTCAATCGATTCATTTTAGTTATTGTACATTTGAATAACTTGTATATGGATGCATGTTACGCATTTATATTTCCATAGATCATTCGCTTTATCGTATAGAATGTACGCTCATGTAGACATGCATTTGATTCTGAATAAACGTACAAGTTTTTATGATTTAATCTTTCTATCATAATTAAAAAGAGATCAAATAAACTATACCTACATATGGAACTCGCACATGTACATTTTCTTAGATCTAAGGGCTTTATGCTAATTAAACACACAGGAGGTATATGCTACATACACATAAATGCTCGCTCATGGGTGCACTTATTTATTTATTTATTTATTTAATAGCTACATGCCATTTAATTAATATTTTCACAAGCTGAGCCCATGTGCATATTTATGCATTAAAACATCTGATTATTACCGACATTCTAAATAAAACATGCAAATATATTGCGCAAATGCATGCTTGAATATTGCCCAATTACATACAGTTGATATTTACTAAACTTCCGTGAAAACGTCATCTATAAATCCCTGTTCACTTTCAGTCGCCACGGGAATATTTGGTCAAACTGATGTTATTCTATTTTGATCTCTCTCAGTTCATAAGTAGTTGAATGAGCACATTCCCGATGCACAGACATCTCAATACATTTCCATCGCAGCTCTGAACACTTTCAGAAAGAGTAGACTAAAAGAGAATACCGTCTATTAAGGCGATCGAGATTCAGATGGCAAGACTGTACCGAGGGGGCACGGTGGCTGGGGTGGGGACGTGGGGGGGGGGGGGTGGGATGAGGGGGGCGTGCTCGTCCCAAAATATTTTCTGGCAGTCCATAATTTTCTGTGACTATCCTTTTGATTGAACTGTACTTACAAAGTAATAAATAGCAATCTCTTGTGTTTTAGCAAGTTTTTTTTTAATACATTTTGTTATTAAACATTAACATCATTCTTTAGTAGTACTTAGGAAATACAAGAGTGATGATAGGAATATGATATATACCTATATATGCAATGACATTTATAGAAGAAAAGGTCCAGTTTTGGGAAAAAAGACAAATTGTGTCACCTGTTAATTGGTGATTGTCAAGAAAAATAAGTCAACAATCGCTGCTGTTTTCATCCCTTAGCTATTAAAGCAACGTTCACTTCCTTTGTAAATAATATATATATATATATATATATATATATATATATATATATATATATATATATATATATATTATATATATATTATATACATATATATATGTATGTGTGTGTGTGTGTGTGTGTCTTTGGATACTTTCAAACTTCGCTATGAGAGAGCCAAATTTATATCTATAATACTCAGCGATGCTCGCCATTAATCTCTGATGTTGCTTTGTTTTAACAATTATATTATTATTATTATTATTATTATTATTAGTAGTAGTAGTAGTAGTAGTAGTAGTAGTAGTAGTAGTAAGTCTAAGATATTCCTTTACAAGCAAGATTTGTTAATGAATACTGTAGTTGAAGTTCAAATTTCATAAGAGAAGGAAAGTGGAGATACTTGTTTTATTGTATCTTCACCAGATGCGTCCCATCTTGACGTACACATTAAGGCATCTGCAGTTTACTAAAAGAGTGAGAATGGCGTTCTTGTAGACTGAGCTGCTTTATATTAACAATGAATTTTGATTCTGTAGTGGCCTGTGCTCCTACAATTCCAGGTTGTTGTTACTCCTCGAGGAGAAAGAAAATGGGTCATCTTAATAATCCATTAGAGGGTTCCAGGTGGTCAGTCAGGGGCCATCAGGCTATACACAACTACATTACCATATCTACAGTAGTGAAGTGCTTACAGCAGTAGTGGTTTAGTAACGAAAATAACCTGTTCCTTTTAATCAGAGTTGATTTTTATGCTTTAATAAAAGCCAATTCTAAAAGTATTGACAGAGATTTTTTAGCCCTTCCAATTATTTCTTATTGATTTGATTATTTATGTTCATTCGCAAACTATGGTCATTTCTAAAATATCCATTGATGGCTCCTTGTGCATGTATAAGGGCGAGAAAGGCTAATTGATTGGTGTTATTAATTGGCGTCACAGCTGAAAATTTCCAAACAGAATAGAGGGCCTGTTAATGATAAAAAAGGCAATAGAACATATCATCATGTTTTTGATATTTGACTTTATATGTGAGATTTTTCTTAAAAGTGGATAGAATGGAAGTGTTGCAATGTATTAACAATAGTTGTTTTCTACCGACATGAGGTTTTTAGGATCTATTTTTATGGAAGCAATTATTTATCTATTTGTTGGCTTATTTCTATTTGTTATTGCGTTGCTTTGCATCATCTTTTCTCCTTTATTTCTGTGGCATCTCTTTTGTCAAGTTCATGTCCTATCGGGTGGGGGATGGGCGGTGGTTAGCGCCGTCAGTGGACCTCATGCGGTGCACTGTAAGCATTACTTAAGGTTCTTTGCAGTGTGCCTTCCTTAGGCCCCTAGCTGCAACCACTTTCGTTCATTTAACTACACCTCCTTTCATATTCTCTTTCTTCATCTTACTTCCCTCCCTCTCCTAACACTTGATGATTCCTAGTGCAACTGCTTTAAGGTTTTCCTCCTGTTACACCTTTCAAACCTTTCGTTGTCCATTCAATTTCAGCGCTGAATGACCTCATAGTTCCCAGTGCTTGGCCTTTGGCCTAAATTCTATATTCAACTCAACTCATCGGGTTTGTTCCTTATGAATGTTTTTTCATATCAACGAGAGAATTGTGTTTTTAAAAGTCTCATTGTTCCTTTAATTCCCCCTCAAATGTATATATGAAGACATAACTAATACGTCGTTGGAATTATCATGGGATGGAATTGATACTTATAATTATACTTTTATAGCGACAGGGTTCCTGCATGCATAGGTCGATAGCCAATAATAATGATGAATGAATAATAATGATGAACGCTGTAACTGAATGTTCGAATAAAGTTGAGACCAAGGACGCTCGGTGAACTCTTTCTAAACCTGAGTCCAAAATACGCGAATAGGATATTCTCGGGAATATCACGAGGTGAGGATCATCTGGCATCCTTTATAGGATCTTTTTGGAGTAGAAGTCTAACAAGCGCTTTCGAGCCTTTTCCTGATTTTAGTTTTTAGAAATGCAACATTAAGTTTGCTTGTTTCTTCTCT
>NC_061093.1:58566021-58573521 GCF_015104395.2 Macrobrachium nipponense | reverse complement strand
TTTAAAGGGCCAAGCCGTTTATTACATATGATACGTTTCGCACAACTGTGTGCATCATCAGTCTGTGAATAAAATACAAAGACATATTTATAAACAATTACATAAAGTTAAAAGAATTCACAATATTTAAAAAAATGTCTAAAAGAGATTAAAAAGAGCAGTAAATAAAAAGAGAGACTACTAAAAACACCAACCGTCCATGATCAGAGGTGAAGATGGAATGATTTTCAGCTGGCAGAGAGAAGCGACGACAACTATGCCAGGTACAGAGGTGACGAGGACAAATTACCGTTTAATGAGGGCACCAGTCTTTTAATATATAACGACTCCAGCGTTGTTAGTTGGTCTGGATGTTTAACATAATCAATTCATTGTTAAATGTCCTTTTTGGAATATTCACAGGCGCAACCTGCCATCATTATGAGTTGGTTTGAATATTTGGAAACGTTCTGGTTGTTTTATCCTTTGACCCGACGAAAAAAGCCCAAAATGGATACAATATCTGAAGCTCTAGCAACCTCCGAGTCGATCCAACGTAGAGCCGCCATGCCATGGGCAAATGTGAATTATAAATAACGTTGGATCTCATGAAGGGCTGAAGGCGATCTTTAAAGTTAAAAAACGATCGAATAGTGCAAGGATTACTCGACACAAGCCTGATTTAAGACATGGAATTCCTGTTCAATTATACGAGTGAGGTTTAAGATAAATTTTGAATCTGAAAAATACGGAACAGTAGCATAAAATATTTTCTTCGGTACATCAAAAGTAGTTGATGATGGATACAAAAATTTGGAAAGTACCTTGTTGGTGATTTTATGTACTATATCTTGTGGAAATGAATTGGCTTTGAAAAAGTTTGCCAAGAAAGTCATTTCATTATGAAATATTTGCCATGAGGAAGAATATTTGAGAGCTCTATTAATCAGCGTATAGATGGTATTGAGTTTAAATGAGTATTGGCAAGAGCTATAAAAGTTATTGGTTAAACCCGTATAAGTTCTCGTTTCTGTTATACTGCCGTGGTGAATTCCGAGTTATTTCTCGTAACCTTAATATCAAGATATGGAAGGCTGCCATCGCTCTCTACCTCCATAGTAAAACCTTAATCTGGAGACTGAGCGTTATTAATGAACAAAATTCTAAAAACAAGGAGCACTGCCATGAATGTCTAAATAAATCAAAAGTATCATCCACATATCTTCGATATAAAAATGGTTTAAAATTAGGGTCACCAACCGTTTAAAAGTTTTGATTCTAAATCAGGACCATAAAAAAGTTAGCAAAAAATAGGGCCCAAAGGAGACCCCAATAGCAACTCCCATCGACCTGCGAGTAGAGTTGTTTATTAAAAATGAACATCGAATCTTGCACAGCAAGATCGAGAAACTGTTTAAAAGTCAACCGATCAAAACCATGAAATGTCGTATCATCATCAATAAAAATTTTGTCAAGTATAATATTAATACTATCATTTAGTGGAACATTTGTAAAGAGGGACTCAACGTTGTCTCTTTATTTACAAAAGTGCCTGTAGATGACTTACTTGAATATTTGGAAGAGGAATTAGAGCGTCATGACATTCCCTTAAGTGTAGCAAATCTCATTAGTCTCATAAGTATGTATCAAAGATAGTAAATTTTTTGTTTCAATGGGGAATTTTTTGTACAAAAGTTTGGCATGGCTATGGGTAATCCCTTATCTCCTGTCCTTAGCAATATTTACATGGAATTTTTTGAGACAAAACTCTTACCAAGAATTTTGCCCCAAAAAGTTATTTGGTTTAGGTACGTGGATGATATCTTCTGTATTTGGCCAGTTCACAAAAACCTCCAGGAATTCCTTAATAATCTCAATAATTTAGTCCCTTCTATAAAATTTACTGTAGAGGAAGAAAGAAATTGTAATTTGAATTTTCTTGATGTAACTGTCCATAGAAATTATAGAAATTTCACCTTTTCAGTCTTTCGAAAAATCAACTGATATTGCCTCTTTTGTTCATTACTACTCCAATCACCATCAAAATGTTAAATTCTCTGTTTTTTCTGGGATGTTCCTAAGGGCTTTACGTGTCTGTAGCCCGCAGTTTATTGACGCTGAAATTAAAACTATTTATGATATTGCATTGAAACTTAAATACCCAAGGACTTTTGTAGATGTGGCATGGAAAAGAGCTAGAAAAACATTTTATTCAACTAATAACAAACTTGAATTAGTAAGCATAACATTAAAACTAAAAATTACCTTATGATGAAAGGTTTTTAGATATTCCTAGAATTTTAAGCTTTTAACATAAATGTTGTTTTCAATAATATAATGTCAAGAGTTTAGTAATCAAAAATTCTCCTAAAGATCTTCCAGGCTGAATATATGAAAATTCCTTGCAAAAAGTGTGATAAAGTCTATTACGGACAGACCGGCAAATCTCTCTTTCACAGCGTCTCAAGCAACATCAATATTCTGTGAGAACTGGGCAAATATCGAATGCATTATTTGTACATATGAGAGATTTAGACCATCCTATTAACTGGAGTCAAGCAAGAGCCTTAGCCCCATGTAATGACACAGTTAAAAGGAATATCATTGAATCTTGTTTTATCAAATCAAATAATAGAAATGTTCTAAATTTAAGTCTTGGTTATTTAAAACTTGATGCTTTCATAATGAAAAAAGTTGTAGATAAATATAAGCAACAAAATTAATATATTCAGTTTTTACAAGTTTTGGACTGTAAGATACTTTTGTAATTTCGGTTAGGGTCAGAATCTGTTTAAGTTTGTGACCGTGTGATATCCGAATAATCCTGGATATCCCTTTTAATTTTTACCCTTTTGATAATTAACCATCTGGTATTCCTGATCTTGATTTGTTGTACCTGAGGCCTTCCTCTTCCCAATTTTGTACTTTAGTAGCTCCTTGGACGATGTCTGAATTAAATAAAACGAAAGCGCTTGGATTTTTCTGACGTATCATTTTCCCGTTGGTATTCGCTTCATATATATGTTATATATAAAAATTTATCTAAATTTGCATTTCTAAATAAATGGGAATTTCTTTCTTTTAAAGAACTGAGAGAGAGAGAAAGAGACTGAGAGAGAGAGAGAGAAACCTGGGCAAGGCGAAGAAAATTCCTGAATCTTTTGTCACATAACTTGAGTTAATGTGAAGATAAAACACCGGCAAATCATGGGAAAGTTTTTTTTGCTCTCGAAGGAGTTCTCTCTCTGTCTGGAAATTAACAATTTGAGTTTATTTTTTTCACACGTTCAAATCTCTCAGCAACAATGACAAACAACGCGAAATAAAGAAGCTCACTACTGGCTCCTCATTTATATGGGGGTACACTGCTTGTATTTTGTATGTGTGCATATATGCATACATGCCCACACAAGTATATATATATATATATACATATATATATATATATATATATATATATATATATATATATATATATATCTTATATATATATATATATCTATATATATATATATATATATATATATGTATAACTGAATCACGAAAGTTAGGAACGTGATAAATCCATAAAGATAAATGCCACGAAGGAAAAATAAACGAAGGAGGTCTGCAAGATCTTTCGACTTTAAAAGTCCTTTACTGAGCAGATACTGACATAAATACGAGAAAAGACAATACAAGAAGATTCGTATAACTGACAGATAGGGATTATAAAGAGATTAGTACCTAGAATCCGACACACCTGGAAGATAAGAAACCTTCCCAATCAAGCATAAACAATGGGTGCAATTAAAGGTTTAAGACAATCATCTCAGATACAATTTCCAGACAATTAAAGGATTATAGGTGACAGTTATTCAGAACTTGGTAAACAAAACCATATTCACAATACATGACAGACATACATTACAACAAAAATTAATCACTCTATGGCAACTGATTTTTATTTAAGTCAGTAATTATATCTTTGAGGTCATTCTTAAACATGTTACAGATACAAGGGTCTAAATGAAAAAGGCCACGACTAACATTGAGATTACAATGAAAAGTAAGTTGTATTAAAGCAGTTGCCTTAAAGTGATTAATTGTATAAACTTTGATTTATTGCACGTGGGTATAATGGGATGCAATGTAAAATTTCGTGAGAAGAGGTTCAGGATGACGAGACGCAGCGAGAGGGACATCCTATAGACTGACTGCTTAGCGTCAGAACCTCGAAGAAGCAGATCAGCTCAGCCGTTTCCCTAGAGCCAGTTACCCCATTAGCTGTTAATAGTGGTTGAATGGGATACGAGCGTGACCCAATTTGGTCCACCACAGATGAGGTTGAGTGATTTCTTCGAGTTTCCCCTCCAGGCAATTATTGTGATTTCTCTCGGCTGTGTGGTAAGTTCTATTCGCAGAATGGTGAGCAACAAAAATAATGTCAATTTCATTAGAACGATTTTGGCTCCATACACTGAATTTGGTCTGTTTGTCATGGCAGACTCGCCTACCTGTATCATCAAACCATGGCTGGTCATTTATCCTAGATTTGATCACCTCTCTAGGGACATATCGTATTAAAATAGCCACCAGAATTTCATTTAACTTCCTCTTGAGATGAAGAATCTAATATAGCATCTGAAATATTAAGTGTCTGACAAGCTTCAATAATACGATCCTAATTGACTCAAGATTTCAGCCACACCGTTTTTCCAATGGTTGGCGTTAGGTATATATTGACTGGCATATATGCCCATCTCTATGGTACAACGATCAGAGGTGCCCATATATTCACAGACCTTGGGCTGCACAATATCTGAAACGTCTGAGAGTATGAGATATGATCTACTGTGCAATGTCCAGCCAAATAATTGACCGTATATCCGATAAATTTCAGCGCTTTACTGAGCGTCAGTGTCATTTTTTAACATTTATTTAGAAATGTAGGTAAGGATCACAATGGTGGTAATTATAAACAAGGTAACTAGGAGAGCAAATACTGCATTCATATGTTATTTTATTAACAAGTGTCCGTATAAAAAGTACAATAAATCTTATGAACTTTTCTTCCAACCAAAAAATGTTTGTAAACACACACATTTGACTTCACATATGACCTTATACCATTAGCAGAAAGTATTTTCTAACGGGTTTTGGGCGTCTTGGTTATTCAGTAATGTCCTTGGATCGGTCCCTTTTCATGGAAGATTTAACATCTGATTTTCCAACTCCTAAAATAATTCTTCGTCCGCAGATGAATCAACGTATAAAAAAAATTAAGAGCAGTTGATGATGTTTCAGAATTCAACGGCATCAACCGAGTCTAACTTACTGGCCCCCACGAATAAATTTCATTACACCGACGAAGTCCTCTGGCGTAGATGAAGTTTGTCCCATGCCAGCAGGGGCCCTTGGTCGAAAGTGGCCTGGAGATGTGGGCATGGGCACTAACTAGACGCCCGCTGCAACAAACCGACACTTAGAAATATCTAAAAGTGAGAAAATATCAAACTAAAGTCAAGAAGTATGATGATAAATTCATTGATTGCAGGTCCACAATAGTTTAGTATGTTAGTATATGGTCTTTAATGGATATTAAAAGCTTTCGAACCTTGTACTAGGTTCATCTTCGGTCAAGTTGACCGAAGATGAACCTTGTACAAGGTTCGAAAGCTTTTAATATACATTAAAGACCATATACTCACAAACTATATTGTGGACCTGCAACTATTGTCATCATTTTCGACGCGGAAAACTGTGACTGATAAATTCATTGCAATTATACTATAATTATATTACTATAATTAAATGTAATAATTCTCTCTATGTAACATATTTAAACAAAACAATAAAAACTGCAGAGCTTTGAAATTCACTGGAGATGAATTAGGCAAAGGTAAATGACCGAACCAAAAATCTCTTTTGGGACGAAATATCACCTTCAATGACTTTCCTGACATTCAAGCACTCTTGCTCCCTCTTTCTCTATCTCTCTCTTTCTCTATCTCTCTTTTTTCTCTCTCTCTCTCTTCCTCTCCACAAGGCCTCGGGAATTGAATTAGCTTAACGGACGATCATCATGGTTACGAATAAGTGACGGCTGCGCTTGACCAGTTTTTCTTAGACACTGAAAAGAATTGGGAAAAAAAGTATGTTTTATTCTATTTTTCATTAGTTTGTCGTTTAAATGTAGGTATCAGTGACTCTTCCACTTATAAAGGGCGATGCTGTGGGTTGGAAAGAATAATATGGGGTTGAACTCTAAAGAAAACGATATGGAATTCAGTCTTACTATATCTTTCCTCTCTCTATATCATTCTCCTTTTGTTTTCATGACATTTTGATATTCCCTGTGGAAACTTTTTGCTTAAACCTTTTGTCTTAATACATCTATGCAGAAAAACATTATTAGTACTACTATTAACGACAATGTTAACAATTACTTGGTTTACCTATTTTATTTGTGTTGTACAATAACCCTAAGAATTCAAGCGACAAGAAGTCCAGTGAGTTTTCCCTTTAAGAGGGAAACTGTTCAACAACACCCATTCTTCTTCTTCCTTCTCTTTTGCTTTTCCAGTCCTTATTCGGCCACGATCAAAGAGGGCGTAGATCGAACGTTCTAATCGGGATTTTGGTGCTCGAAAAAGCATTATGAAAATTTCCACTTTGCTTTCTATCTCATTAAACTTTTGTGACAGCAACAAAATCTTTTTACTTCTCTCTTCTCCTTCTGTCTCTCTTATTTTTTTTTTTTTGTCTCTCTGGCATCCAGTAAAAAGAGAAAGAATGATAAATTCATCATGAGCAGATGGAGGAGAGATGAATCTTCTCATAATATTTTTGCGTTATAGGAAAATCTACATGTCATGATGATGGTGAATTTTATATGCTTTCTTTGAAATGCATTTTCCATTATCTTCCTCATGTTACTTTGGGCATGAACTCACATTCATACATTCGAACGCATGCACACATATAAACACACACACACATACATACATATATATATATATATATATATATATATATATATATATATATATATGTGTGTGTGTGTGTGTGTGTGTGTGTGTGTGTCTGTGTGTGTGTGTGTGTGTGCATGTAATGTATATGGTTTTATGTTTGTAGAACATGATTAATTGTAAGCAAATTCTGGAGTATCTTAAAAAATTTTACTTTTCACGTTTTAGTACATTTAGTAAGGGCATACTTTTCCGTTTATATATATATATATATATATATATATATATATATATATATATATATATATATATATAACATAGATGGGAAATGCGTCTGTTTGTTTGTCTGTTTATTCCAAGTGAACGTCTACTACTGCTACGTCAGTGAACCGACCAGTATGAAATATGACACAGAGGTTAAGCTGAAATATAGAGTTCGAACGTAGGCTAATTAGATTTTCTTAAAAAAAACATACGTACTCTCTCTCTCTCTCTCTCTCTCTCTCTCTCTCTCTCTCTCTCTCTCTCTATTATATTCATATATCTTTCGTGTTTCTCCTACTCACCAGTT
>NC_061093.1:58486021-58556021 GCF_015104395.2 Macrobrachium nipponense | reverse complement strand
TCAGGGCAGTAGGTGGCTTAATAATGATGACATTTGGACGTGCGTGAGAATTCTGAAACCTGAATTTTGAACATTGAACCGCTTGACCTGAAATGTCTTCCTCCTCCTTTGCCCTTCTCTGTATCTCGGTGTGGGAAAGTATCTGTGTGTGTTTGAGTTAGTCCATAAAAATGCACCACTGAGTCTAGCTTTACAGTGATATAGTCAGTTGACTTCTTACCTAGCCAATGCATTTCCTCCTTGTTGGACGAGGGAGCCAAAACAGAACCAAAAAGAGCCAAGGAGCGAGAACTCGTTTATTCTTCCTTCTGTCGTATCGCACTGATGTGATTCGGTCCACTCGTAGGGTGAAAATCTGCATAGAAAACGGGATAGATTCTACTTGCAGTTACAGCGTTTTTGTCTTGAATGTGGAAAACGTAATAAAAAAAATCACTAAATGGCATATAAAAAAGAAATAATTTTTGCTGGTACTCAGATATTAAATCTAAGAATAAGACAGAAACCTGTATAGAAAAAAATTTGGGGAAAAAAATTCAGACGTGTCCATTTCTTATGAACAATTTATGTGAAAAATATCTTTCGTTATCTCGTAAATCTTCATCCGAAGGAAACTTTCTTTTCAACTAGGAATATTCTTCTGTTTTCATCGGTAAATAAATCTTCCATAAAATATTTCCTCAATACTTAGAAATGTTAGATAAATATAATTTCTTGGGTATAGATAAAAAAGAAGGGAAACAGAATGAGGGAGTGAAGTAAAATTAAACGTGGATGTAAAAGCTGAGGAGTATACAGAAAGAAGAGAGAGAGAGAGAGAGAGAGAGAGAGAGAGAGAGAGAGAGAGAGAGCTTACTTACCTCGCAATGGTGAAGAGCATTACCGACACCACCAGATAGGCAGAGGCCACAGAGAGCCAAACGTCAGCTGAGACGGGTGACAGGAACCTGTAGAAGACTGACGTCTTTTTGGACGATTTCCTGTATAGAATGCTGACACCTGGAGGGGGGGTGGGATGTAAAGCAGGAATGACTTAACAAAGGAAGACAGAACTGAGACCGAGCAATTATTGTGTATTCTCAGCCATCGACTCAAGTTTAAGAGCTTTGTGGATTATTCTAGGCCTACCGACCCTACCAGTCCACCACTAGGCCTAGGCCTGACACCTAAAGATTTCCTGAGAAACTGCAAGACTGTTTACCATTCTGACGTCACCGCTACTACACATCATCTCAACACTCACTCCTAAGGTCTTTTGAAAGTTTTTCAAAACCAATTTGTTTGAGATTTCTTGAGAAACTTCAAAGGCTGTAGTACCATTCTGGCGACACCACTGCTACAAATCGTCCTCAACATTCACTCCGAAGGTCTTTTGAAAGCTTTCAAAACCAATTTTTTGAGATTTCGTTGCTTACTTACTTTGCATATTCAACTTTAGACAACATTACCGGTTCTCAATACTTGCCTAAGTTCATCCAAGGAACGGTGAAGTCGACAACTTGCTCCCTTTCGTGAGTGATGGTTAAATCGCCGATAGCGAGGTCTGCTTTCTGGAAGGCGAATCGATAAAATAAAGAAAATGTTACGCTTGATACGGCCCTTCCTATTTGGCAAAATTGTGATAAGAAGGAATATTAGAAACACGTATACGAATATAGAAAAACACTCACACGTACGTAGGCACACATACACACAGCCACATACACACACACACACACACACACACACATATATATATATATATATATATATATATATATATATATATATACGTATATATATATGTGTGTGTGTGTGTGTGTGTGTGTGTGTGTGCGTGTGTGTGTGTGTGTGTACATGTAAACCTAACAACGACAAGTTAAAGGAAAAATATGCATGATGTTAATTATACATGATAAGAGAATATTACCAAACCACTCCCCAATATACTCAAGGGTCTTAACGTAATAAAATGAGTATGATCATTGTATGT
The DNA here is from genome assembly GCF_015104395.2 of Macrobrachium nipponense. Lineage (NCBI taxonomy): Eukaryota > Metazoa > Arthropoda > Malacostraca > Decapoda > Palaemonidae > Macrobrachium > Macrobrachium nipponense. The sequence continues at coordinate 58,554,049 of NC_061093.1, read as the reverse complement.
CTACCGGCTGCTCTATGAGCAAGAACCCGTGCTGGCATAAGGCCAACTAAATCTAAAACAACGACAATCATTGTATGGGTATCATTGCCCGGTAATTAAGGATCTTCTGTCAGTCCCCATTCTTATTGTCCAATATTTGAGTACAAACTTTCCAGCACGAATATTCCTACGCTGTAATGCAACCTGACTTGAACTGATTTAACCTCACCTGTTCCAGCAACTCCCGAATCATTCCGTTCCATCTCCCGGAGTCAGCGTCGAACATTCCGTAGGTTCCGTCATCTGCCAATTTCACGGTTAGTTGAAGAGGAGCATTTGCGAAATCTCCCTTATGAGGTCAATGCAGAAACCCTCGAGGCGTTGCTGGCTGTCTGTTCCCCCGTCTGAGGTCTCCTGTAGCATGAAGTAGGGCGGTTCCTTACGACAAAAAGAAGAAAAATGGAAAGAGCTCTTAGAATTCTCATCTGGGAGGAGCTGTTGATAAGCCAGTCACAGGGCTGGACACTCTTAGTCTTTCTATCGAGAGTTCACATAGGCAGGATATATGTTCCACCTAGCCTGAAGGATACGTCTTTCAAAAGTATCCCTCAGGAGAGTTGGAACATAAATCCTACCCATGTGAAATCTCGAGAGAGACTGAGAGTTTCCAGCCCTGTCATTGGCTAATCAACAGCCAATCAGGAGCTTCATAAGGGACTTGCCTAAACATCAAATGCACGGTTGATGTGAATCTACTACTATAGCTGGATGTTATAATTATCTGTTTCATCAGTTGCCAAGTGTCGTTAACTTATTCGTGAAGTCAATTACTCCGAGGGAGAGAAGGACGAGAAAGCCACTCGAGTTCCTGCTGCAAATATTCCAGTCACAGACTCGTGACCTGAATCGTAAAACAGCACATTACGCTGTTTCGGTTTCTACAGAAATATGCTAAGGCGTCTAGCGACTGCGGATAGCATTTTAAACATAAGTACGAATTACACTGTTTGGATACCTCGACTCTCAGGGACAATCTTTTAAACCCTCTGTTGGTAGTAAGTCGACTCAAGAGGGCTGCTATAAAAAAAAAAAAAATAGATACAAATGGGAAGCAGATTCTGGAAACATCGTCTGGTGAATATACACACATACATACACACACATTATATATATATATATATATATATATATATATATATATATATATGTGTGTGTGTGTTGTGTGTGTGTGTGTGTGTGTGTGTATGCGAACGTGTGTTTGTGCGTGTGTGTATGTGTAAAGGTGTCTCTTTGCACGAGCAAGTAACAAAAGATAATTATACCCCATTACTCTTAATATAATGGGATACATGAGATAATGTCAGATGGCAAAGTTGAACGAAATTAATCACAGGTGAGAAGAAAAATTCCCGTCAGCTGTTAATCAAATTAGTCACCGGGAAAATACGGAACAAAGGGATGCTGTGACTTGATTGCGCTTTTTTTAAAAAGTCTCTGAAATATTGCTATTATTAGTTACGTTATTAAGAACTACAAGGCGGTTTTACCCCCAGCGCTATAGTAGACTCACATCAGCCGTGCATTTGATGTCTAGGCCAGTCTCTTACGACGCTCCTGATTGGCTGTTGATAACCCAATCACAGGGCTGGAAACTCTCAGTCTCTCTCGAGAGTTCTTATAGGTAGGATGTATGTTCCATCTCTCCCGATGTATATATACGTCTTTCAGGAGAGGTGGAACAGACATCCTGCCTATGTGGACTCTCTCGAGAGAGACTGAGAGTTTCCAGCCTTGTCATTGGCTTATCAACAGCCAATCAGGAGCGTCGTAAGGGACTGGGCCTAGACGTCAAATGCAAAGCTGATGTGAGTCTACTATAGCCTGGTGTCCTCGCTATTATTATCAGTTCATCCAGTGATCGTGTGTCTTGTCCTAGTGCGGAAAGGAGTGCTTACAGTTGTGGACCGACCCCTCTGTCACGACTGTATGCTTGCTTGTTACATCGATGAAATTTCCAAATGCATTAATCTTATTATTGGAGAATTATATCTACAATTAATTCAAATGCCAGATTTTAACGTACATAACTTAGAACTTTCGAAAGCGTCCTTTGGCTCCCATTATCGACAAGTCTGTGATGTGAATTTATGTGATGTGATGTGAAGCTTGTTTTGTTTGTTTGTACGGTGTTTTTACGTTGCATGGAACCGGTGGTTATTCAGCAACGGGACCAACCAACGGCTTTACGTGGCTTCCGAACCACGTCGAGAGTGAACGTCTATCACCAGAAATACACATCTCTAATTCCCCAGTGGAATGCCCGAGAATCGAACTCGCGGCCACTGAGGTAGCAGGCCAAGACGATAGCGATCACGCCACTGAGGGGAGCTTGTTGATAGTTGTTAGACAAGAAAGGATACGGATATTGGACATGAGCGGTATGTCTGTTGGCTAATGATAATTCTTGAAAAATTTTCTGAGGATTCTTATGTGGGTAAAATTGATCCAATCGTTTGATGGACGTCTGATGATTTGATGCGGATTTTCTATGTACGACAGATGTCTACAATGGTTCCTAGAAAACATTTGGGTTAAGTAAATATATACTGCTGGAGATCTATTCTGGTGGGGGTATCCTTGATCAGGTAGGGACTACAATTCTTTAGCGGGGCTTTTGAAAATAACGTGAAAAAAAAGTGTATAGATTACAGTATTGATTGTACTGTCTTATGTATATGGCAAAATAATCACAATTGGTTCATTAAGGAAATATTATTCGCTGTCATATATTAAAACAATGAAAACGAATCGAGATTTCTAATGAATAGCTTTACAAGATCTGCAACTGTTCATTATAATTAACCTATGTTTGAAGCTTGACAGGTATTGGTTTCGAACACCATATAGCTCAACTCAAGAAATTAGTTCCCAATATGGTGAAAGCGCCACTTTTTAACAAGGACCGAGAAATGGTTACGCGTGAAATGTGATTTGGGGGGGGGGGGGGGGGGGGGGGGGAGGAGGAGGAACTCCAGTTACCTGTTGCAGGCTCGCATCGATTATCATCATCGGGCTGCCAGCCACCGAGGCGGATGGGTTTCGCGTTCTTCATTAATCTCTGAAATTCGTAACCAAAAAGGAAAATGCAAACATAATACGCAGCAATTTCGAGATCTGATCTCGGTTACCGAGCACCTATTTACCTCACTTTTCCCAACTCCTTCTTTTTATTATATTTTATATTTATATATTTTTTCAGCTCAGAGTTTCATCTTCTTCGTTAATCGCTGATATTCGTAACCAAAAAGGAAAATTCTAACACAATACGCAACAATTTCGAGATCTGATCTCTGTTTTCAAACAGCTACTTATGTTACTTTTTGGTCAAAACTCCCTGTTTTTTCTTTTTTTCACAACTCACAACAAACCGCAGTAATAATTCAATCGCAGTACGATTATGTATTACACGACAGCCTATTCCTCAATTCTAATCCGCCTTCGATAAAGGCTGCTTTCCTCCCAGGGATGTCATATCTAAGGTTCTTTACAACCTACCAGCTCCTGTCAGTAATCTGTCTCATTGCCTGCTTTCGTATGATATCAACTTGCGTATATACATCTGTAGCGTAAGTTTATGACGCTGTTTAAAGTACGTCTTCGATAAAGCACACTGGATATTAATAAAAGCATCTAGCATCGGCATTACGCTCCACCAAGTACTACTGCGTTCTTTACCTTAGCTGTCCATTCACTCTCGTGTCTGTCCAAATTCTGTGACTTGACTCTCATATAATCATCTTCCCTTCTTCTCTCAGTTTAGAATTTATCCCTCGGTGTAGAAATGATTCTACATATGCCTCTAGTACAAAATATCATTATCATTATTGCTATTCAATGCTTGACTCTCCAACGATCTTCCTCTCTAAGTTTGAAATAAATACCTCGGTCTAGATATGCATCTAGTACTAAAAATCATTGTCATTATTGCTATTCAATGGGGATAAAATGAAGTGAATTACAGTAGGAAATATCTTGAATGAAAACTCACCAACACGGACGAAATGACCAGGTTCTTCCTCCGTAATTCCTCTACAATGTCCTGTTCTACCTCTCTGTAGGATTTGGTGTAGTTGGCGCCACTTGTCGGGTTCCACCTGGACCACCGAAGTAGAAGTTATAATTGCTAATATGTAAATAAGCAAAGAGAGAGAGAGAGATAGATAGATAAATAGATAGGTATATATATATATATATATATATATATATATATATATATATAGAGAGAGAGAGATGAGAGTAGAGAGAGAGAGAGAGAGAGAGCAAGAGAGAAAGAGAGAGAGAGAGAGAGAGAGAGAAGCGAGAGAGAGAGAGAGAGAGGAGAGAAAGAGAGGAGAGAAAGAGAGAAGAGAGAGAAGAGGAGGAGAGGAGAGTTTCAGATGAAAAACTAATTTCCATTATGCATTGATAATTCATGGCCTGTTCATAAAGATATCTGTTAACAAAAATTATTACATGAATAGATATTATTAACGATATAGCAAATAACTGGATTGCTGTACAAATGGTAAAAATTGCTAATGTTAAGGATAGATAATGCTGAGAGAGAGAGAGAGAGAGAGAGAGAGAGAGAGAGAGAGAGAGAGAGAGAGAGAGAGAGAAAACTAATTTCCATTATGCATTGATAATTCACGGCCTGTTCGTAAACGTGTCTTTTGAGAAAAAAAAGTTATTACGTGAATAGATATTATCAACGATATTTCGAATAATTGGATGGCTGTACATATGATAAAAATTGCTAATGATTTCAAGGATAGATAATGCTCAGAGAGAGAGAGAGAGAGAGAGAGAGAGAGAGAGAGAGAGAGAGAGAGAGAGAGAATCGATATTTACATTATGAAATTCTATATGTAATTATATATGGTTGAAACCTGATCATATCATAATGTTCTAATTAGAACACTACAGTATGTCATCCATCCTTTTAATATGCAATTATCTTGATGCAATACTGAAATGACTTTTTTATCTAATCTAAACAATATAATAATTGGAACCAACCAGAACTTTATTTGCTAAAACTGTTTAATTCTTACTGTTGGAAATAAAATGCATAAGTACCGGTTAACATATAATAGCTGTATATAAATGCCACACGAAACTGAATAAGTATTATTAGAAGCTGTCAAGTAAAACTGCAAAGCAGGAAATCACGACGCAATCCACAGTTTATTAAAAAATGGGCGAGAGTGCGGAATCCTCACGTGAGACCCATGACGTATCAGGGGGAGAAAAAAGTATAGGCGAGTTATGTTCCCAGTAATACTGGATTCCAAATGCTTAAGCCTTTGATCCTATTTGCAATATGGGGAAGAGGGTCCGATCCGAATTGGAAGAGAATCTGCCGCGTCAATCTCTGCGGTAGAGCGACTTTGTAGAGCCCAAGTGAAATCTCTAAAGTAGATGAACACAGAGGCTCCAATTCGCGCTGAGGTTCTCTGTGTTCTTCGTTCTGGGACGATAAAGGGGGTCTTTTGAAAAAAAAGCTTACATTGAGAAATCTATATGATTCTATTTTTCATGTTACACAAAGCGTGTGTCATATTATCCTTAAAAGCGACACACTTTGAGATGTCCGAGAGAATCTCATGCTAGTTTTGTCAGTAGAGTTATGACATGTAAGTTGATCTTCAAGATAGTGGGAGCCGTTTGCAAAGCTCTAAAGGAAACGACCTTCAATTCTACCCTATAAACTTGATTGCATATTTTGGTTTCTCTAAAGGGAAGCATGTTGCATAGCTCATGTTCGTCATTGAAATAAAGCTTTTCCCAAATCCCAAAGGAGAATTTGCGGTCATATAAACTGCATTTCACCCCACGGCGAGTACACGATACGCTCCATTATCAAAAGAATCAAGGACAAAGGTTTGCGCAATTTAATCCACACAACGAGACGATTCCGGAAACTTAAAAAAAAAACCAGTGTGTGTGTGTTTGTGCTAGTTAGATTTCAAAGTAACTTCTGCCCAACGGATTTTTATTCTCTTTGAAAAGCAGCAAAAAACAAAAAAATAAATAAATAAAAATAAATATATAAAAACTGCACGAAAAGTGGGAGTTAATTCCGTCTGAGTAAAATAAAACCTCTTTTCGAATCACCTGAAGCATCTCACTTAATGAGGACATACGGCGGCCGTGCTTCCCTTTGATGTCTATTTTCATAATATAAACATATATATATTATATATATATATATAATATATGATTAATATATATATATAGATATATATATATGATATATATATATATATATAATATATATAATAATATATAATATATATATATATATATATATTATATCTGATATATATATATATATATATATATATATATATACGTATATATATATATATATATATATAATATATATACGATATATATATAAATATATATATATATATATATATATATATATATATATATATATATATATATTTAAGTGTTTTGAAAAGAACAAAGGATTTCAACATTTTCACGATATTACTGTCATTGATTGCTCAGTAAATAGCAATCGTGAAAATATCGAATACAGAGTTTTCTGAAACTGTAACTGAAATGCGGTATCAGTTAAAGAAAGTGGAATGTAAACAGACTCACCAGCCAACATAAATTCTGACAAAAAGTCTGAAATTGATGTAGAATACATAATTCGTTCATTGCTCTCTCTCTCTCTCTCTCTCTTCTCTCTCTCTCTCTCTCTCTGGGAATTCAGTTCTCTCTCTCTCTCTCTCTCTGATGGTTCAATTCTCTCTCTTTCTCTCTCTGGTGATTCAGTTCTCTTTCTCTCTCTCGCTCTCTCTCTGGTGGTTCAATTCTCTCTCTCTCTCTCTCTCTCTCTCTCTCTCTCTCTCTCTCGCCGTAGTCAATTTCAAGTCTAGTGAAAGTTCTATAGCGAACTTGAGTCACAAGAGTCAAGGCTCGTGGGAGAAAACGCCGTTTCCGAAAGGAATGAGGAGGAGGAGGAGGAGGCGGTTGAGCAGTGTGTGTAAAGGAAATATGTAAAAAACTTCTCCATCTCGAATAAGATTGAAATCCCGGGCTTCCAACTTCCCGCATCTATTTGATTTGGCCTCGAGAGATCTGCCCTTTTCCCGCGCCAAACGTCTGTCTTACGATGTTCTTGGAAATGTCATTCTTATGACTCATACGGACGCGAATCTCAGTATAACAATGGGACTACATAGCTAGAAGAGTTGAATATCGAATTTAGGCCAAATGCCAAGCACTGGGACCTACAAGGCCGTTCAGCGCTGAAATGGAAATCGACAGTAACGAGTCTGAAAGGTGTAACAGGAGGAAAACCTCAAAGCAGTTGCACTATGACTCAAGTGTTAGGAGAGGTTGGAAAGTAAGATGGAAGAAAGAGATTATGAAAGGAGGTACAGTAAAAGGCACGGAAGTGGTTGCACCTAGGGGCCGAAGGCACTCTGCAAAGAACCTACAGTGCACCGTATGAGGTCTACTGACGGCACTAGCTCCTACGGAGTTGGTCAATTTGATAGTAAAACTTTAAGAAAATGAATTAGAGGGAAATGACAGAATTTCCATGTTGCTAAAATTAATGATGAAGGAGAGACAGAGATGACCTGGACGTGTTCTCAATAGGGGTCCTGGGTCACCTACAGAATTGGAAGATCCACACCTATACTTCTAGTCTGGATTAATTTTCCACGACAAGAATGTCTAGGTTTGGAATAATTAGGTCTACAAGGGCACGAAAAGCGCGCGACTAATTCCTGTAATATGGAGACTATCAGAGAGGAAGTGTCTTCTTTGATCTAGGTATTCAAATCAGAGCTGAAGATTAACTTTTGAACAGCCTCCTGGAATGCTGGAAAGAGGATCTCAGTTATCCCTTTAACGGGCTGCTCTATGAGCAAGAGCCCGTGCTGGCATAAAGCCAGCTCAGTCAAAAAACCAATAAACAACAACAGCAGTTCAAGAACCCGTGCTGGCATAAGGCTAGCTCAATAAAAAACAACAACAGTTATCCCTTTTACGGGCTGCTCTGTGATCAAGATCCCGTGCTGGCATAAGGCAAGCTTAATCAAAAACAACAATAACAGTTATCCCTTTTAAGATCTGCTTTGTGATCAAGAGCCCGTGCTGACATAAGGCCAGCTATGTCTAAAACAACAGCAACAACGGTTATCCTGTTTAAGGGCTGCTCTATAAGCAAGAGCCCCTGCTGGCATAAGGCTAACTCAATCAAAAAAAAAAAACAAGAACAGTTGTTATTCCTTTTACGGGCTGCTCTGTGAGCAAGAGCCGTGCTGGCATAAGGCCAGCTCAGTCAAAAAAAACAACAACAACGGATATCCTTTTACTGACCTACAAAATCCCGCAGAATTTCCTCATTTCAATTCCGCTTTAAAAAGTCCATTCCGAAAAAATGAAAACGATTCAATGCATCTCTCTTGAATAGAACGTAATCCAGACTAACTCTTAATTAAAGAAATAACGTGAAAAGACTATGCACCTGCATATTCCCAGGTACACGTGACCCCACAACGGAATATTTCCCCTTATCATTTTAAAGGTGGGGCAGTCGTGTTGAATAGCGTACGTCGAAGTAGTGGATCCCCGTTCCTTTAAGACTTTGATCCTGTTTGCAATACAGTGAAGAGGATCCGATCTGAAGTGGGAGAGCGTATATGAGTCTCCATCATTACGGCTGAGAGATTTTGTTCACGGTGGAGAAAATAACAAAATATACTCGGAGTCTTCGCTTCGCGTTGAATACGTATTGCACAATTAATCTGAGAAGATGTAAGACACATTTATGAGAGGTTCTCCACGACTTGATATCTTTTTTTCGGGAAGTTTCTTACATAAGTTTATATACACCTATGCCGATCCCATGCCCAAATAGAATAATTTCCTATTATTCTGCCTACGTTCTTTCCTTATTTTTGCTTTTAATATTACCATGAAACATTCGTTGCAACAAATCCAGTCACGTTGCTGACGAGAAAAAAATTAATAGTATTTTGCAATGAAATGATCAATTTATTATAATGGCCCACCTTTTGTTTCAAGAAACCAGCAGCTGGAGACGAATGTTGACTCTAAAACAAAAGCCAGAGAGAGAGAGAGAGTCTTGACGTCACTGGGGAAAAGGTTATTCTTAACGCAAATGGCCTTGATGACCTCGGAGAGATCGTCGAAACAGAGGTAATTGAGAATGCCACTCGCCCTCTTTTGTTGCAAAAGTTGGAGTGTTTAAAGAGACACTCACACCTGTCTTATCTCCCTCTGTGCAGCCATCTTGCTTGGTGAGACGTACCCGCGTGAAGTCAGATTAATCAACAGATATCACAAGTTTAACATACGACTAGAATTTGAGAAATATCTAGAAGTGTTCGTGAACTATCGGTGATAAGATTAGTGTGAAAATAGTAGGATAAAGCGTCTTCTAAGTTAGTTTAACAAGTGTAATACTGAAATCAGAACAAGATGGCAGTAAGTTCCAACTGCGGGAAGAGGTGGCGTAATTTAGCTTGCTTGGCGGATTTGCAATACGATGAGGTAGCAGGAAGGGAACTGGCATTTCTCATCTATGAAATCAGCAACAGTCCTAACCAAAAAGATACAAAAGCATTCATAGATATATTAGAAGGATATAATCCTTCAAACTGGAACAAATCTAATGAAAACATCTTGAAAATAATTGAAGAAGTTCCAAATAAAATCCAAGTGGTCAAGAGACTCATAAAGAAAATATACATAAACCAACATACTCCGACAAAGAAAATGAATAAGGTGAATCTTGTGAATATCCTAATTGATGCATTAGGAAAAAGAATGCCAAAAGCATGCAAACTGTGTAAGGTTTGGTATAGCATAGTCAATCCACAAAACCTAATCAGAAAATGTGCTGCATGCAACATTCCGACCCATCCACAGTGTGCTGAGGTAATGCAAGATTTGAGAAAAGATACAAGAATTTTTGTTCAACATGTCTATCATGGATTAGACAATGTTATTAAATCAAGATTTGAATGTACAAATAGTTGAGGATGAAGAAGAAGAGGAAGAAGAAGAAGAAAAAAGAAGAAGAGGAAAATGGAAGAGAAGTAAACAAAATTGAAATGACAGAAAAAAATAAGGAAAACAAAGAACAAGATAAAAGTATGGATGCAGAGATACTCATTGATACTACATATGAGGCAATAAAGCAGCATACCTACGAAGAAATAAATTACGATATGACAACAGAAAAGCAAATCCCGAAGAGGCTCTACCCAGATCTACACAATGACGGGAAAGAGGAAAAAATAGACAAGAAAGACAAAATCTGCAATCTTTTGAAAAGAGGGAATTGCAGATTTGGAGAAAGATGTTACTACAAACATCCTAAGGTATGTCAAAACTATGAAATATATGGTAAATGTGCATACTTAGATGGCTATGGGGATGATTGCAGAGATCTGCATCCAAAAATATGTAAAAACCTAAAAGAAGGAAAAGGATGTAAGTTCGACAAAAAATGCAAATATATGCACCCTGTAGCCATGAATCATAATCAAATAAATAACCAACCAAGTAATAAAATCCAAAATAAGAAAGAAACAAATAAAGAGAGAAATCAAGAATATCAGGTAAAAGAGAAAAGCAAACCACATATGAGATATGCAGAGGTGTCAGCAAAAAATTTCAAAGCATCAGCTCCGAAATTCTACTCAAGAGATAATAACTGTATTTATTATGCAAGAGGATATTGCAGAAACGGAGAGAAAATTGCAGATTCAGACACAAAATGAATAATTATGATGAAGGAAGATCAAATATTATGTAAAAAGTTGGATTTTTTAATGTCAGAATTTCTGGAAATGAAAAAAAGAACAACATACCAGAACAGGAAAGAGACATGGGAAAATCCTTATTACTACCAATATTAAATGAAGGAGAAAACACGCAAACCATCATAGTGATGAATGCGCAGGGTTTAGTTACGAGTAACTCAAAAAGAAAAATAGAGTACTTAGAAGAACTAACCAAAATGAAAAGAAAATAGATATAATGAATATAAGTGAAACCTGGTATTCCCAAGAGACTGGGAATGATGATCAAATAAAAGGGTTCCAAACTTATAGATCAGATAGAAAAAATAGGAATCAAGGGGGAACCGCAATATATGGGAAAGACAAAAAACAAGGAAAAATATATGAGAAATATAGTAACTTCAGAATGTGAACTAATAGCGGTAGAATTTGAATCTGAAAAATTGATGAACATAGTAATATATAGACCTCCTAATACTAAAGAGTTTGACTTAATAATTGAAAAATTGGATGATATATGTAGAAATCACAAGGACTGGACTATTCTCCTATCTGGTGACTTCAACTTTCCTTTCGTAGAATGGAAAGAACGAATAGGAGACTGTGGTTGTACTTATACATATAAAAAAGAGAGTAATAGTAGTGCAGAAGATAAGAGGCAATTTGAAAAGCTATTAGATATGCTACTAGAATACAACATTCAACAAATAAATCACCTGCCAACAAGAAAGGAAAATACTTTAGACCTAGTATTTGTGAACGAGATGAATTATGTTAAAGAAATAATAGTTTATAATGCGAGTATTTCAGACCATAATGTCATAGAATTAACAGTTCATTCCAAAGCAAGTGAAAATAGAGATAAGCAAGAAATGAAAAAGTGGGAAGGATATGGAAAATACAACTTCTACAGTAAAAATATAAAATGGTCAGAAATTAATGAAGAATTAAACAAAGATTGGGATAACATTTTCGTAAGTGATGATTCATAAGGAATAAGGGTAAATACGGAGATATTATATAAAAATTATTGGAGAAAATAGTGGATAATATATACCGAAGAAGAAAAGTAAACATCATTCATGCATACCAAGAGACAGAAGGATCTTGTTCCAGAAAATCAGAAAGTGGAAAAAAGGTCTTGCAAAAGAAAAAAAATGCATGGAAAGTTATAGAACTAAAAAGTAAGATAGAAAATGCAGAACAAAAGATTATACAATCAAAAGAAAATGAAAAAAGGGACTTGGAAGAAAAAAACCCTAGTAAATATCAAGCCAAAAAAACCCCAACTATTATACTCATATGCGAAGAAGATGAATAAAAGAAGAATAGAAATAGGCCCTCTGAGAATTGAAGGGAGATTAACGAATGAAAAAAAGGAAATTTGCAAACTACTGGCAGAACGATATAAGAGAGAATTCACCCCTAGAATAGATAATGAAGATAATGATATAGAAGTAAGGGACGAAAATAGTGAATATTTAGCTGACATAGAAATTAATGAAGCTGATATTGTGCAGGCAATTAATGAAATTAAAAAATGGAGCTGCTGCAGGGCCGGTTGGAGTCCCTGCTATTTTGTTAAAGAAAGTAGTTCATTCTATCGCAAAGCCACTTGCAATATTATTAAGACAAAGTGTAGATACAGGCAAGATTTATGATGAGCACAAATTAGCATATATCACCCCTACTTTCAAAAGTGGATCAAGACTAGAGGCAAGTAATTATAGGCCTGTGAGTCTAACATCACATATTATGAAAGTGTATGAAAGGGTAATGAAGAAAAATATTATGAAACATTTAATAAAAAATAATTTGTTTAATATAGGACAAAACACGGTTTCGTACCCGGAAAAAGTACACAAACCCAACTGTTAGTCCACCGTGAGAACATATTCAAAAATATGAAAAGCGGAAATGAAACAGATGTGGTTTATCTAGACTTTGCAAAAGCTTTTGACAAAGTAGACCATAATATTAGCAAAGAAAATTAGAAAACACAATATCGTAGATAAAGTAGGAAGATGGTTAAAAGAATTTTTACACAACAGAAAACAGATAGTTATTGCAAACGATGAGAAATCGGATGAAACCAAGGTAATATCCGGTGTGCCACAAGGTACGGTGCTAGCTGCAATATTGTTTGTTATTATGATTGAAGACATAGACAGTAATGTTAAGGATTCGGTAGTGAGTAGTTTCGCTGATGACACAAGAATAAGTAGAGAAATTACTTGTGATGAAGATAGGAAACGCTCTACAAAGAGACCTTAACAAAGTATATGATTGGGCAGAGGTAAATAGGATGGTATTTAACTCTGATAAATTTGAATCAATAAATTATGGAGACAGAGAAGGAAAGCTATATGCATATAGGGGACCTAATAATGAGACAATCACAAATAAGGAAGCAGTTAAAGACCTTGGTGTGATGATGAATAGGAACTGTTATGCAATGATCAAATAGCCATTCTGTTGGCAAAATGTAAAGCAAAAATGGAATGTTGTTACGGCACTTCAAAACAAGAAAAAGCTGAACACATTGATTATGCTTTATAAAACATATGTTCGTAGTCCACTTGAATGTTGCAATATGATATGGTACCCACACTATCAAAAGGATATTGCACAAAGAGAGTGTACAAAGGTCCTTTACAGCTAGAATAGAAGAATTTAAGGACCTAGACTACTGGGAAAGACTACAATCCTTAAAATTATATAGTAAGAAAGGAAAGAAAGAGAACGCTACATGATAATTCAGGCATGGAAACAGATAGAAGGAATAACAGAAAATATCATGGAACTAAAAATATCAGAAAGAGCAAGCAGAGGTAGATTAATAGTTCCCAAAACTATACCAGGAAAAATAAGGAAAGCACACAGAACATTAATCCACTACGCCCCACCCGCATCGATAATGCAAGCGTCTATTCAAGTGCTGCTTTGCCAGCTCATCTGAGGAATATATCAGGAGTGAGCGTAGATGTGTTTAAGAATAAGCTCGACAAATATCTAAACTGCATCCCAGACCATCCAAGATTGGAAGATGCAAAATATACGGGAAGATGTACAGCAACTCTCTGGTAGACTTAGAGGCGCCTCACACTGAGGGACCTGGGGGCAACCCGAACGAACTGTAAGGTCTGTAAGGTCTGTAAGGACCTCGAATGTTGTCAACCAACGGAAGGCGAAAGTTTCATCGTTCATTCCCTCGTCGGATATGGGCTGGTAGTGATCAAAAGTGCGTGGACTCTCTCTCACTTACCTCACTTAATATATATATATATATATATATACTATATATATATATATATATATATATATATATATATATATAATATACGTAAATAACTTCTGTTAAAACAGGATACGTCTCAAGTATAAAAATGGGCCTTTTATACTTGATATATATATATATATATATATATATATATATATATATATATATATATATATATGTGTGTGTGTGTGTGTGTGTGTGTGTGTGTGTGTGTGTGTGTGTCCATAGCTTGAAATGGAACCGTCACGTCGCATGAAAACACAAGACTTATTAAAAACGTTAAATCTGAAGAGACTTCACCACAAAATACGTAAAAAGCTAAATAAATGAATGATTTAAAGGGAGGAAACGAAAATTAGGAAGTGTCTCACATATAAACAACATAAAAGGAAGAAAGAGACTCACCTGCCAACTTTGACGAGTCCAGTTTTCGTCAGTTCGACGATGTCCAATGTGACGTCACGGCGGAATCCTTTGGCGTCGAATTTGATGAGGCCCGTCAGACCCTGACCTGGACCTGAGGGAGAGAAACGGGGGTAGGTGGTGGGGGAGGAGGGGGGGGGGGGGGAGGAGGGGGGGGGAAGGGAGACATATATGTAAATGAGTATACTATATATATATCATATATATATGTATATAATATATATTTATATACATATATATATATATGTATATATATATATATACATATAACATATATATATAATATATATATATATATATATATATATTATATATATATATATATATATATATAATATATATGTGTATATATATATATATCATATATATATATTATATATATAATATATATATATATATATTTATATATATAATCCGGCAGCCAGGTAGAACCTTCATATCTGTGTAATAGCGACCTTCATTATTTTCCCTACTAAGAAACCAGTTTATAATTGTCGTTAGTATATTTATCAGTGCTTGATGCTGAAATTGTTACAGCATCAAGCACTGATACAACTTAACAGTTTAGGAGACATAACCAGAAGTTAAATCTTCGTGGCCATTAATTTCCCGAAGGTCACATTGAGCCAAAAAGGCAATCAGACAAGATAGCGGCACATTCTCTCTCGTCAGATAATTCGGAAACTGGTTCGTCATTAAACGTCACTGTCTATTATCTACCCCTCACGTCATTCATTCGAGTCTATAAACTATTAGACCAATTGATTTACCGATCCATCAATTATGCAAGTGTACAAGTTCTAATTTCACAAGCTGTTCATATTCAACGTATTTCACGAAATCCAATTATTATCGGTGGCGCGGAACCAAATCAACATGGCCACTAGCACATAAATCAATGGCTGACTGAAATTTAATAAACTGCGACCGGGTATAGACGCTTCGCCGATCGGCGGGGGAAGACAGAGGCGAAATTCATCGTTGTCGAAATGGGATGACCGCTTCTACGTCAGTCTCGCTGTCAGTGGAAGATCGTGTTGTGGATTCCGGCGTCTCGGGTTGTGAGAGAGGTTTCCAATAAAAGAGACACAAAAAAGTTGCGCATTCTTCGGTCTCCAGCTAATTTCTTGAGCTCGCAAAAAAAAAAAAAAAAAAAAAAAAAAAACAAAAAAAAAAAAAAAAAAAAAAACACTAAAGAAACCAAAGAGGAAGAGAGTCAAATGTTCTCTTAATATCAAACTCTCGGTCTGCAGTTAATTTTGAGCTTGCTAAAAAAAAATAAAGAAACAAAAAAGGAAGAGAGTCAAAATTCTCTTAATACCAAACTCAAAAAAAAAAAAAAAGAACACCGATCTTGCAAAAAAAAAAAAAAAAAAAAAAAACTAAAATGGAAGAGAGTCAAATGTTCTCTTAATACCGAACTCCAATGAAAAAATAAATAAAAATAAAAATAAAAAGAACGCAACTTCGGACTTCATCTTGATTCGAAGAAGTCAGGCAGGATCATTCCTACTCGAGGTCAAATGAGGAGGTTCGTTCGTGTTCGCATGGGATTGAAAACAATCAAGATCTCATCATAGAAGTTGCAATAATAACAATAATGATAAAAGCTACAGGATACTGAAGTTTTGAGATGAAAATACGAGATTCAAGAATCAAGATCTAATGATAAAAGTTCCGATAAAAACAATAATGACAAAACCTAAAGGATCTAAAGTTTTGACATGAAAATACGTGACTCAAGAATCAAGATCTAATAATAAAAATTGCAATAAAAACAATAATGACAAAAGCTACAGAATACTGAAATTTTGAGATGAAAATACGTGACCTTTTAAAAAAAAAGCTAGGATCACGACAAGAGAGAGAGTGGGTGGGGGGGCGGGGGGGGGGTTCCTATGAAAGTACGTGACTTTTTAAAAACAACGAAGGGTTGGGGCGGGGGCGTTCCCATTAAAAGGGACTACATTAGCATGAACAAATGGGCTGCAACACATGGTTAAATACAGACGCCGCCAAGCAAGCTTTCACTTCCTGTGTTAAAAAAGAAAAAAAAAACCGACAGTTTTTCGTCAATGAGCCACCATCCTTTGTGGATTTCGCTTCCTCTGTTAAAAATCTGTTAAAGAAATGAAAACTCCTTTTTTCCTCTGTTAAAAATAATGATGAAAACCCCAGTTTTCCTGTGTAAAAAAATTAAAATCCCAGTTTTCCTCTGATAAAAAAAAAGAACCGAGAGTTTTTCGTCACTGAGCCCCCATCCTTTGTATGAGAGATAGCGTCACTTACCCATTTCATGTAATTAACGAGAGAATTTCCATAAATCCAGGTCTCGTCTCCTTCGCAGTCGAGTCTGGCCACTTCAATCGGGCGAGATCTGTCCAGATCTCCCAGAGCCTTCGCGAAGAGGTGTACCGCGTCGTACATCAGAGCCATCTCTGTCTGCGGGGAGAGAGGGTGGGGGAGATGAATGAGGAGAGCGGGAAGAACAAGAATAACCAGAGAGAGGAAAGGAGAAAGGAAGAAGAAGAAGGAGAAGGAGATGAATGAATGTGGAGAGGGAGCAGAAGAACAACAACAAGAAAGGAAGATGTTAAGGATGAGAAGTAGAAAGAAGTGGGAGATGAATGAATAAGGATATCGGGAAGAAGTATAATAACCAAAGAGAGGAAGAGAGAAAGGAAGATGGAGAAGGAGCTGAATGAATGAGGAGATCGGGAAGAAGAAGAATAACAAGAGAGAGTAAGAGAGAAGAGAAGAGGGAGAGGAGGATGAAGAGTTAGAAGAAGAAGAATGTGTCTATCAGCAGAGAACGACGATGATAAGGATGAGAATGATGAAAAAGTCGAGAAATGATATTGAAAAGGGGGATAAAGAATAAGAAAGGGAAGAGAAAGATGTGAGATGAGAATTAAAAGGAAAAAGAGATGAAGAAGAAAGCATGCATCATACAAAGTATCATACAAAGGAGAGAGAGAGAGAGAGAGAGAGAGAGAGAGAGAGAGAGAGAGAGAGAGAGAGGATTTGTAGCAGGCGGAAGAGGTAACAATAGAGATAAGAAAAGAATTTGTATTTCTTCAGAAAGTTGACATTTGAAATTTCTTTCGGGAGTTGCGTATCGGAAGAATGATCGACTTATGAGAACTCGCTGCACAAATTCAATACCATTTAGCGCAAATATCATTTTTTCACTGTGAACACAAACTGTGTCACCATTTTTTCACTGTGAACACAAACCGTGTCACCATTTGAGAGAGAGAGAGAGAGAGAGAGAGAGAGAGAGAGAGATAAAGGGAGAGAGAGAGAGAGAGAGGGGGGGGGGCGCCAAAACACGAAAAAGAAAAAGTTCGCTCACATTACTTTGAAGGCATAAAAAAAAAAAATCCCAAACCTAATGAGGTGAAATAATTGCAGGCTGAACAGCGAAAAAGAAATGAATTTATTTTTCTCTCACTTCAGCTAAAGGAAGACAATAAAAATGTCGCGCTGCATGAGAAATGAGACGCACATATCTGACGTGCTTGTCATTACAAGCTGAAAATAAATTTGTCGCTAATATCCGGTACATGATCGTACGTTACTCACTCTCGCATTTGCGGAACGTTATTTGCAGCGCATTCCGTGTCGACGGTTATGATAATAGCTCTTGTTTATGGGCCTCTGACTTATTTGTTAACCATTGCAGCATATTTATTGTTATTCGTACATGTATATATATATATATATATATATATATATATATATATATATATATTTGAGTGTGTGTGTGTATGTGTGTGCGCGTGTGTGTGTGTATGTTTCAGTTGTATTCCACATAGGAAAATGAAAAATGGTATGTCTCAGAAAATCCCAACAGTTTCGTCCTCCAATGAACCTCTTCTTGGAGCGTTTATTAAGGAAAGAGGTAAACTTTATCTCTCTCCTTAATAAACGCTCCAAGAAGAGGTCCATTGGAGGACGAAACCTTTTGGGCATTTTCTGAGACATACCATTTTTCATTTTCCTATGTGGAATACAACTGAATTACCATATCTTCGTGCCAAAGAAGATTACCAGAACTATATATATGTGTGTGTATACCCATACATAATTTACTAATTTGAATCTCTAAGAAGATTACCAGTAATATGTGTGTGCGTTTACACATACATAATTTACTAATTCGGATCTTCCGCGGTCTCAAATCTAGTCAAGAAAAAGTAAAGCGGCGGCATGGACTAGTGGTTCTTTCTCATATGTAATGCAATTATGTACGTTTTCGAGTCTGCTTTTATCAGAGTCGTGGGAACCTCTTCCACAGTTTAAGTTGTCATGCATTTTGTATCGGAACTGTTACGTTGAATAATGACTGCGTGGTACTTGAATGTGGAAAATGTCCAACTGGCTACGCCCGCCCGCCAAGAGACTACTTCCTTCCTAGGAGCGATATAGGTAAGACGTGTTTTGTTGTACTCTCTCAAGCGTCTCAGTGGCGTGGTCGGTATGGTGTTGGTCTGTCATCTCAGTGGCCTCGAATTCGATTCTCGGGCATTCCATTGAGGTGTGAGAGATGTGTATTTCTGGTGATAGAAGTTCACTTTCGACGTGGTTCGGAAGACACGTAAAGGCGTTGGTTGGTCCCGTTGCTGAATAACGACTGGTTCCATGCAACGTAAAAACGCCATACAATCAAACAAACAAACCAACTCGCCATGCGTTGTAACTTGTGTTATAGCTTCATATTTCACCACGTTGTGCTAATCGTGTGCATTAACTAAGCGGTGTTAAATTGAGTATCTATCCTTGACTCGTCTCGTCTTTTTTTGGTGTGATTTTTTTTTATCATTAAGTGATCATTGAAATAGAACCTTTTACAGATCCCTTAATTAAGGATCACGTAGTCGTTAATTGGGAACTAGTATAGAGTTTTAAGTGTTAATGAATACCATTTTTGATTAATTGTAAGTGTAGTCATGATATATATATATATATATATATATATATATATATATATATATTGTATATATATATATATATATATATATTTATATACATATATATATATATATTATATATTTATTATTAAATTATATTTATGTATTTATTTCTTTCATTTGTATGATGCTCCTAACCTGGTGGTTTAGAATTCAAGATAAAACAATGATGTTAATAGAAATGATATTTATTGTAGATAACTTCATTAAAATGTACATTTGGAATGTTTAAAATGTACATTTGTAATGTTTACGTTGAGGCTTCACTGCATAATTCAACATTAATACGAGCAAACTATTTGGTGGCGTATTCTCATAGCTTTTCATGAAGTTTTATAAAAAAAAAAATATTAAAAATTCCATTAAACTGAGCACGAACGTTTGAATATTTATGTCGAAACACGTTCATGTTTTGGGTTTTAATATTTGCGTTTAAATTTCTTTATTTTGCTTAAAGTAAACAAAGTTGCAGCATACTCTAATTTAAAAAAGATAATCCTTTCATATATAGTCATTACACAGGTTATTTATTACGGAACATATATTTTTTTTAGCTATCACATACTAAGTTTTAAATAGAATCTGGTTGTAAAAGTCCAACTATTTTCCAAACTATAACATTTTCATCTTAGTGTTCCTATTCAAATTCCTCAATGATTTTTCACCACAAACAATAAGTTTTTCCCCGTTTCGTGTTCATAGAAGCATTCAAAGACGAAGAGCACATATCTTGTGATTTCCTAAAATTTTGCATCACTAGTCTTACTATAATAGGCGTAATGTATATCCGTCCGCTTTGTCATTCAATCATGGCAAACGGCTGGTCTGATTGGCATGAAAAAAAAAAAAAAAAAAAAAAAAAAAAAAAAAAAACTTGGCAGGGTTATAGTGGGGACTCATAAAATGGTTTATAATGAGGTTTCATCCTACCTTGCCCCCGCCTTCCGAAGGGGATGGAGGTGAGGAAGGATTCCCTGAAACGGAGCTGGTTCTGCCCGTGAAACGAGGCTGGTTACACCCGTAGACTTAGTTACTTTATGAATTTTTTATGCATTTCTGTATACATATGTTTGCTAGTATAAGGAATAGGCAGTAAATCTTCTCTATTTGTCCTAGATTGTGAGGTTGAAACTCATGACAGTCGAAGAGGAAGTAGTGATATATTTTGTCAATTGGGAACAGAACAAATTGAATAAACGAAAGAGATTGCGGTATATCATGAGTCTTATCTTCACTTGGATTAGATAAATGAAGGATGGTTGTGTAGTAGTATAATATAAGAGCAAAATTAAATTATAGGCCTAGCAATTGAGTCTGGATGACTGCCTGTTTGTGGATACAAACAATGAAAACAGAGAAACTTTTGGAGGGTGTTTTCCGGGGGTGTACGTTTTCAGACAAGTATGGTTATGAAGGGCTCAAAAGTATATACTTGAGGAGAAGAAAAGCCCTTAGAAGTATATCTGACGCCTACTTGGATAAAAAGAAACAGTGAGAATGGAAGGCTTCTTCGACTTGAAAGTTTTCAAGAACGGGTTTACAAATATCCAATGTAAATAAACGGATAAAGAAAAGATATCAGCCTAATTAAAGGTATACTTGGTGTATGATGTGATGGGGACTGAGGGAAGTGGTTGGTCTTTTATAGTTAGTAGGGAGTGGGGAGAAAAGCAGTGGCGAGGAAAATATTTGTAGTTAATAGGGAGGGAGAAGAAAAGAAGAGGTAAGGGAAATATTTATAGTTAGTAGGGAGAGGGAAGAAAACCAGTGGTAAGGGGAATATTTATAGTTAATA
The DNA here is from genome assembly GCF_015104395.2 of Macrobrachium nipponense. NCBI lineage: Eukaryota > Metazoa > Arthropoda > Malacostraca > Decapoda > Palaemonidae > Macrobrachium > Macrobrachium nipponense. Next base: position 58,532,758 of record NC_061093.1, on the reverse strand, counting down.
GGGAGGGGGAAGAAAGACAGTGGTAAGAGAAATATAATTAATAGGAGGGGGAACAAAAACAGTGGTAAGGGGAATATAATAGTCAAATGACCGTTGTAGATGACAAAAAAAAAAAAGACGATTTTTGGAGCAACAAAAGGCAGAACCGAGTGATAGAATAAACAAATTCAACAAAAGGAATCAAGTTATATGATACAAGGGATGATTTAGAGTCTACGCGTAGGAATGAAAGAGAGAGAGAGAGAGAGAGAGAGGATGAAGAGAGAGACGAGCCGAAGAAGAGAGAGATCGAGGATGAGGATTGATGAGATGAGATTGGACGAGAGAGAGAGAGAGAGGGGAGGAGGAAGGGAGAGGAATGGCGAATTAAAAAAATAGTGCATAAGGTGAATGTTGTAAAAAAAAAAAAACAAAAAAAAAAGCTTATAGGCAGAAAGAACTTCGTTTAAGAGGAGAGTTAGTAAGCACAGAATAATGACGTCACTCGGAGGCAAAGAAAAAAAAATCGAGAATTCGAGTTTGAAAGAGTCGTGTCTCCATAAAAAAAAAAGCTGTTCTGTATTTTCCACGACTACCTTTTAAACCGTGTCGATGACTACTGCGAATGAAGCCAACTCACGGAATGTGAAATGCTGTTGAAATGGCTAGACAAGATCTTTCGTCTGGAAAGTTTACGCTAACAGGATAAATTAATCAAAAAGCAGATAAACTGTTTTTCTGTTTTGTCTGTCTTCCCCCTCTTAGTTCTGCATGTATAAGAAACATGCAGATATGCATACGCTGAAATCATACATGTTTACATAATGTATATATGCATATATGCATCCATTTATAATTTCGTTTAAGCTTAATATTCCACCAACCATTACTGGTATGATGGAAGGACGCCAGTAGCACGAGTCAAAAATAGAAGATAACAAGAGGTTTTGTAATAGATGCACACACCCTAATTGCATCAAATTGAGTGAAGCCTAATTAAGTGCCACTCCTGCTTTGCTAAATACAGCTCATTTAATTCCTGCTAAAAATACCATGATGAGCGAACGTTCTAGGGCAACGAATTAGTCGTCAGTTGGTATCATCAGAGTCAGAAAATTATTTCTATCAAAACGCAGACACAGATAGACACGCACGTACACACACAGAATATATATATATATATATATATATATATATATATATATATATATATATATATATATATATTATATATATGTATATATATGTGTGTGTATATATATATATATATATATATATATATATATATATAGTATATATATATATATATATATATATATATATATATATATATATATATATATTCATGTATATATACATATATAGATATATATATATGTATATATATGTATATATAAAAACAGGTTTTTGCCACGAAGGAAAAAATGAAAAAGCGAGATAGCCTTGTACTTTCGATGCTGTTCAGACCCTTTGCTAAGGCAAACTGATTTTACAGAAGAAAACAGTCAAAAGAAACCAATAAGGGCGATTTCACTCTACAGAAACGAGGAAACGCCTGAGGGTAGCCACACCTTGGAGGATACATGCAGTAAACAAGTTATTGTTCCAGAAAACAGTACATTTTGAAAAAAAACAAGGAAGCATATACAATTTAATATAATGAAATTTACACAAATTTTCCCCAAAAATTATTATTAATGAAAAGACGAAAGAAAATATAAATATATATATCGAGCAAGAGAAAGAGGGAGAGAGAATATCGAACCAGAGAGAGAGAGAGAGAGAGAAATAATAACTATATACGTGTGGGACTAATTTATTAGTGGTTCATTTATTTTAAGGTCCTTCATAAACATCTTACAAATATATGGGTCCAAATGGTACATTCCCAGATTAAGATTTAGGTTGTTTTTATTAGTGATTTGTATAATTCCCGATAACGGTAAATTTCTTGAAACAATCATTAGATCTAGCAATTACCGATGTATCACCCCATTTAATACAATGGGATTTTTCACTCAGATGGATAAACAGTGCATTTGAAGTCTGGGCTGTTCTAACGAATCCATATGCTGTTTAATACGTACACATAAATTTTTACTTGACCGACCAACGTAAAACGATGGGTAGTCCTCATAAGGAATTTTGTAAATGATGTTATTTGTTACGGGACTATTCTTAATTAGCATATCTTTAATAGTATTGTTATAAGAGAACACTACATTAACATTAAACGATTTAAATATTAATTTCATGGTTTCAAATCCACGAAAATAAGGTAAGCTAAGTAGGGAATGACTCAACACAAACATAAAGGAAGTTCATTCAATTTACGAACACGACTGAGAGGCAGACAGTCAGTCAGAAAAGAGAGAGAGAGAGAGAGAGAGAGAGAGAGAGAGAGAGAGAGAGAGAGAGAGAGAGTGGCAGACAGTGTCATATGTTCAGCTTTAATTAGCTCAGATATAAAGTGGCAATGTTTTGAAATTGATGTGAATTGGGCAATTTTTGAGGTGGAAGGGATCATTTATCTTATGAATATTAAAAAAGAAAGATATCTGTAGAACATTTCAGTAGACAGTAAGGCACACCGACAGAAAAAAGGATATATAGATAAATATATATATATAGATATATAGATATATATATATATATATATATATATATATAATATTATATATATATATATATATATATATATATATATATATACTATATATATATATATACACACACACACACACACACACACACATATATATATATATATATATATATATAACTAGAATACCTAGATATCCGGCAGGAATGAACGAGGAAAATGCAGAAAAATTAAATAAAAAAGAGAAAAGGAGTAAATATAGATGAAATTGTTTCAGCTTTTGCCGCTTGGTTTGCAGAGAGAGAGAGAGAGAGAGAGAGAGAGAGAGAGAGAGAGAAACCAATGTGTACAGGAATGTGAATTTGATTACTCAAAAACCGACCGTTAACACGATACGAAGAGTAAGAATTTTAAAAAAAGACCGAAGCAACAAACTAAAAAATAAAAGAAAACAATAAAAGGGGGAAAGAGAAAAAGTTGTATAAAAGAGGGCAAACAAAATGGAAACTAAATAAAATCAAATACACAAAGGATGAAAGAACAGAGTGAACAAGGAAACAAACAAAAAAAGTATAAAAGAACCGGGGCAGAGCTCTCAGCTGACAAGTGAAACGAAAGATAAGGCAAATCTTTTGCTTGGAATTTCAAAGAGAAAGAGAAAAAGAGGGAGAGAGAGAGAGAAAGAGAAAGAGAGAGAGAGAGAGAGAGAGAGAGAGAGAGAGAGAGAGAGAGAGAGAGAGAGAGAGAGAGAGAGGAGTAGGGGTGGGGCTGAATATCTAATGAAGCGAGAGAAGGATCTCTTATCCCGATCAATGTATGGGTTCATTTTGAAGAGGTCACGTGAAACAACTGGAGGTTATTCATTATGCATTGAACAAAATCTTGTCGAACAGAATTAATTCATAAGGTCATGCAAAGAACAACGTTACAGAAATCTGGCCGCCAAGTTCATAAATCTTGACTTGTTCCATGAGAATATATTTGATAGTTAATAATAATAATTGCAAAACCAAACTAAATTATATAAAAAAAACGAGCTACCAGTGAATCATACATAAATGAATTTAGACGTTGCAAAACAATGGAATATATATGCATTCCATCAGCATAATTGTAGCGAATCATAGATAAATGGATTTAGACGTAAAAAAATAGAAATAAAATCTACATTCCATCAGCATAATCAAATACAGGACTAAAAGCACTAAATTGACCGCAAGCAATGAAAATTGAATCAATAACTAATGTTTTGGAGAATTTATTATACACTTTTGTGAAACTTTTGGTTTTTAGTGAAAAATCCAAAGTTTAAATCGTGAGAGGTCGTTCTAGATGTTAAAAAGGGCCCAAAGATATGGCCGAAATAAAAGTAAGGATGAAACGGATTGATATAAACCTACCTTTTTCATCAGAGTATGGCTTACCTTCAAGAATGTCATATTATTTCTCAGCAAAGAAAAGAAATATCTTGTTATGAACAATTACGATGACACTCGTGATTTATAGACCTTACTAAAATATGGTCTTAGCATAATATAATATATATCTATATATATATATATATATATATATATATCTATCTATATATATATATATATATATATATCTATATAGTATTATATATATATATATATATATATATGTTTGCGTGTGAGTGTATATGATTAAAATCACATTAGCACTGGCTTTACATGAGTAAGTTTACAAATAAGTATTAAGCCTAGTAGAGGTTCATTTTTTCTTTGTTAACAGTGTACAAGTATATATATATATATATATATATATATATATATATATATATATATATATATATATATATATACTATATATATATATATATATATATATATATATATATATATACATATATATATATATATACATATATATATATATATAATTAATCTGGAAATGTGGTTTAATATCCAACTCGCTCTATACTTCAGGAACATCACCAAAGGGGAATTATAAGTGACAAGTGGCTATGTATACTGATAAGCGACTCGAACACTCAGCAGTACTGCCATCAGATATAAAATAAAGGAACGTAAAGGAACGCTAAATACGTGACCTAATCGCAAAAGCGTGAATTATCGTCAGTGCATTGTCCCTTTAATACCAAGGCATGCTGGTTATTAGGCCAACAAAACATCAAAGGACACTGAGACATCAAGCAATTGGGCAAGAAACCAGAACTCAGAGATAGTGTATAAGACAGAGAGAGTAGAGGGAGAAGAAGAAGCGAGAGAGAGAGAGAGAGAGCAGCATGTCAGGAACCTATTTACAGAACACACAGGAAAGTTATACTTTCTTTTGAGAGAGAGAATCTCTCGAGGGAACAGGATGCGGACTCCTTCTCATATTTAGTTCTTCCTCTTCCGCTGACAGCGAGACGCTCTGTCGATGGGCAGGAGGAACCCGACACCGAATAAACAAACGGTGGTTTCAGAAACTTAAATTAGATTTAAAGAAGAGGTTAACGGAGTCCCTGGAATATTGGAAAGTTGAAAGGGATTTTCAGTTTGTAATGAAGAATAATGTTAAGTAACTTTGTCTTGAGTCAGAGAAGTAAGCGCATTTATACAAAGCTTAATTCATTACTATATAATGCATAGTCCATTACTCCTGGCGTATTTTTTTCTTGATATCAACGAAAGCTTGTTTAAAAAATCAGTAACATTCAGCAATGGAACCTTGTTTAAAAATCATTAACATTCAGGAAAGGAAGCTTGTTTTAAAAACCAATAACATTCAGCAACGGAACTTGTTTAAAAAAAGCAATAACATTCAGCAATGGAAGCTTGTTTAAAAACCAATAACATTTTTAGCAATGGAAGCTTGTTTAACAAACCAATAACATTCAATAACGGAAGCTTGTTTAAAATACAATAACATTCAATAAGGGAAGCTTATTTGAAAAATCAATAACATTCAATAACAGAAACATTTTTAGCAACGGAAGCTTGTTTAAGAAACCAATAACATTCAATAACAGAAGCTTGTTTGAAAAATCAATAGCATTAAATAACAGAAACATTTTTAGCAACGGAAGCTTGTTTAAGAAACCAATAACATTCAATAACAGAAATTTGTTTAAAAAACAATAACATTCAATAACGGAAGCTTGTTTAAAAAACAATAACATTCAATAACGGAAATTTGTTTAAAAAACAATAACATTCAATAACGGAAGCATGTTTAAAAAATCAATAACATTCAGCAACAGAAGATTGATTACAAGACCAATAACATTCAATAACGGAAGCTTGTTTAAAAAATCAAAAACATTCAGCATCAGAAGACTGATTACAAAACCTATACTATTCAATAACGGAAGCGATTCTCAAAAGCCAATAACTTTACCTGACAAACACTCAAAAGAGACTGAGGAATAACCCCTGAGCAAACTCACCCTGGACTCCTTCACCGCCGGCAGGTAGCTCTCTCCGTAGCGCAGTTCGCCAAAGAACCAATCCCTTACGGCTCGCTGCACCAGCGGGTTTTCGGGGTCTATGATCCTCAGCGACGTCATATTGGCCCCTCTGTGGCGGAAGTCCTCGATGCCGACCGTGTGCAGGTCCTTTGTGGGTCAGAGGTAGACTTTTTTTTTTTCTTCTTCTTTTACGAACGAAAAGTGACTTGCGTGTGCATTCAATAAACAAGAGAGACCTTCTCTATTCTGTACAGAAGAGATGTTATCGTAATCTGGCAATCATACGTAAAGCACACACTTATACACCTCTATCTATCCATATATACATATATATGCGTGTGTGTGTGTGTGTGTGTCTGTACGTGATGATATCAAGGGAGAACAGGGGAGTCAAAGAATGAGGATAGCAAGTAGGAACATTCCGTTTGTAAAAAATATAGTGCAAAAAGGTTGTAATATATAAGCCCATTGCTTAGACAGCCCTCCATTCTAAAAGTGAAGTGTAATTGTTGATAGTGAACACGAGAAAATAGGTTGAAGGTGTTGAGATTGAGAACAATCATCTGCATAATATGGAAAGAATGGAGGGCTGCAGATTGGGGAAAAGGGACTATAATTTGGAAGTTTTTGAAGGGAAGAGGGGAAAAGGACCATTAAAAAGTTGCAGGAAAAGGTCCTATATATCCTGCATCGTACAAAAGTTTGTGATAGCATATATATATACGTATACATACATACATAAATATATATATATATGTGTGTATATATATATATATATATATATATATATATATATATATATATATATATATATATATAGTGTGTGTGTGTGTGTGTGTGTGTGTGTATGTATGTATGTATGTATAACTGAATCACGAAAGCTTGGAACGTGATGAATATGTATAAAATAAAGGTAGAATCCACGAAGGAAAGTGAAACAGTGGAGTAGCTTCAAGATCTTTCGACTCAACGTCCTTTACTTAGCAGACTGCCGTACATTAGAAACTGAATGGACCCTTCCATGACCACTTAGTCGAGTCGAAAGATCTTGCAGCTACTCCATTTTTTCACTTTCTTTCGAAGATTCTACCTTAAATACGTATGTATATATATATAAGTATATATATATATATATTATATATATATATATATATACATATGTGTGTGTATATACATGCATATATATATATATATATATATATATATATATATATATATATATATTATATATATGATGATTAAGCTTACAATTAATGCGAAATATGGTAAATCCATTCTATACTCACAAACGTCGTAAAGAAGTAATTGTAGTAAGATGTCAATAACCCACCCTTGCCCTGCTTGAGATGCATAGATCTTTTCTCTTTTGATGTCCAACACAGTGGGTCATGCTTGTCTTTTTCACGTCTCTCAGAAAGGACCTGAAAAACAAAAGGCAATCGAGTTCTAACATTAGGTGATGTGAAGAATGCTCTGAGATAATGTCAAACAAAAACTAAGATACGTATAAAGTAGAACCAGCAACCACGGCCATTCTTAGTATCTTTTTGAAACAAACTTTGGCTGCAGTGCTATAAAGCCTGATCTTGTATGTCATGGGGGTCAGAAGATTAGACTGGGTTTTGTAATCTATTGTTAATTCTAAAAGAAACAAAATTCTTGACAAATTATATCAGCAATTACTTTTTAGAGCAAGATGTTGATTTCACCTGAATTGGGCAATGAATGGGCCATTCAGACTAGATAAATAATTCAATTTCCTGCTACTTAACAGGTGAGATTTTCTATGATTCCTCATTTTACTTCAGATGGTTTCAAATCTTCCTCAGACTCTTTTAATTATATCTATTATTATTTGGATTAAAAGACAAGATTGAATCCACTCTTTTATATGACGATTATTTGGGAAGTTCGGTTGTGACAATCAATCAAAAAGAGGCAATATTATGGTTAAGTCTATACACAAAAGGCCTTCATTCAAACTATAGTAGATTCACATCAACAGTGCATTTGATGTCTAGGCCAGTCCCTTACGACGCTCCTGATTGGCTGTTAAGCCAATCACAGGGTTGGAAACTCTCAGTCTCTCGAAAGAGTTCACAGAGGCAGGATGTATGTTCCTCCTCTAATGAGGGATACTTTTGAAAGATGTATCCCTCAGGAGAGGTGGAACATACATCATACCCATGTGAACTCTCGAGAGAGACTGAGAGTTTCCAGATCTGTGACTGGTTTATCAACAGCCAATCAGGAGCGTCGTAAGGGACTGGCCTAGACATCAAATGCACGGTTGATGTGAATCACTAGAAAAGCGGAGGGTCCTGCAAAGAGGAATTGAAAGAAATGAAGACTTCACCTGTAATCACGGGACGCTGGCAATTGCCTCAGGGTGGAGGTGAACGAATGCTCTTTGAGTAGTTCCTGGACGCGAATGAGGCCGTAAGTGTCGTCATAGATGACGAAGAACTTCTTCCACCCGAGTCTCTTCAGGACGTCTATATAGGCCTGTGGGCAGGGAGGAAGTAAGTGTGGTTGGGAGGACAGGAGGATGCAACTACCGTGAGGTGAGAACATGAAATCACGTAATTACCTGGAAGGGTGAAAAATACTGTTCTGATTGCCGAAAGCTGAGAACATAAAAGAACGTAATTACCTAGAAGGGAAAAATAACGTTGTGATTGCTTCAACCGAGGATATAAAAGGACGTAATAACCTGAAATAAAAGGGATGTAATTGCTGGGAGGCGAAGAAATGCAAAGTAGTTATCGTCCAGAAGAGGGAAAAGTTTCTAATATCAGGACTATGTGAATTTGAAACGAATGTAATCATTTGAGGAGCGGATGAAGGGTCGTAATGAATGGGTGATAAACAGCTAAAAAGGCTGCAAAAACCTCGAAATTTGAAGATAGAAAGAACGCGATGAATCAAAAGGTTAGGTCATCACAGCTACGGCTATAGCTACTGGCATGTTATTGGAAATAAAGAGAGAAAACAATCAAATACTGACTGCCCCAATGTTAGAGTATAAGTAACTATGATGACCTCGTTGTGAAGTATAAAAAAAAAAATCTGCAATTGCACGGGAACAACGGCTCAAAAAAGATTAACGATCCAACAGGAAGTTAAATTGATTACTTATAAAGTATATATGTACACTTCAGGTCGAAAGCCTTGTGACGTTCACCAGTCATTATTATAAAGCGATTGTTTGATTGCCTTTCCAAATTATTATTATTATTATTATTATTATTATTATTATTATTATTATTATTATTATTATTATTATTATTATTATTATTATTATTATTATTCTAAATTTAATAACAGTCGGCCTTACTAAATCCCTTGGGAATCAGGATTTATCCAAATAATTGCCGAATGTATACCAGAATTAAACATTTACGTTTAATCAAGCTCTAGCAAAACCAATTCTCTCTCAATATATATATATATATATATATATATATATATATATATATATATATATATATATATATATATATATATTATATATATCATATATACACTCATATGTATAGGTACATACATAACAGTATCATATAACATATCCATATATATATATAATATATATATATATATATATATTATATATATATCTATATATATATATATATATATATATATATATATAATTATACATATAAGTATGCATTTTCGTATACCTGAGTTTACGCACGTGTATATACTCAAATATACCTGCCGTCATACATGCTTGTTACTTCTCGGTCAATACTACCCTTTTACTTACCGAATATGTTTTATACAGGTGAACGATAATAATTAAATGAGAATTCTTCAGAACTCGTCTCTGAACTGCGACCATTTTAGAAAACGCTGTTGCAAACGCTTTACGATCTTCATCTTATTTACTCGCTTGTTTTTCGTAGGACTTTTCCTTCCTCTTATCTTATTTTTCTATTTTTCTAGCACAATTTTCTTTATTTTTCTTCTCCTGTCTCTTAGTGCCCAGTTTTCTTTTCCCCTCCCGTTTGCTTCCACGTCCAGTTAATCTTTTCGAAACGAAAAAAAAGGAAATTGAAGGGGAAAAGAGACTGAACATTTATTTTCTGCTTGTACGTATTTATGGACATCGTATATTCTGAGATATCAAATGAAATGCTGACGTATAAAAATGTGTTTTTTACCTGTTAGTTGAGGGAGATAGGTGTCAATGCATTTATGTATGTATGTATATATATATTCCTTCATCTATATAAATATCAATGTTCAATGCCTCTAAATTTATCACCTGTCAGTTGAGGGTAAAATAGTTGTGTCCGAAATGCGTATATATATATGAATAACTTGATCACGAAGTATATAAAACGTGATGCTATGTATAAATAAAGGGTTTTGCCACGAAGAAAAAAATGAAAAAGCGAGATAGCCGAGTACTTTCGGTCCTGTTCAGACCCTTTACTAAGGCAAACTGATTTTACAGAGGAAAACAGTCAAAAGAAGGCTTAATATCCAAACTGACACTACAAGATTAGCAATAAGGGCGAGTTCACTCTACAGAAACGAGGAAACGCCTGAGGGTAGCCACACATTGGAGGATACACGCAGTAAACAAGTTATTCTTCCAGAAAACAGTACATTTTGAAAAAACAAGGAAGCATATGCAATTTAATATCATGAAATTTACGCAAATTTTCCCAAAAAATTATTATTAATGAAAAGACGAAAGAAAATATAAATATATATATCGAGCAAGAGAAGGAGGGAGAGAGAATATCGAACCAGAGAAAGAGAGACAGACAGACAGACAGACAGACAGAGACAGAGACAGAGAGAGAAATAATAACTATATACATGTGGGACTAATTTATTAGTAGTTCATTTATTTTAAGGTCCTTCATAAACATCTTACAAATATATGGGTCCAAATGGTACATTCCCAGACTAAGATTTTGGTGGTTTTTATTAGTGATTTGTATAATTGCCGATTCCAGTAAATTTCTTGAAACATAATCATTAGATCTAGCTATTACCGAGGTATAACCCCAATTAATACAATGAGATTTTTCACTCAGATGGATAAACAGTGCATTTGAAGTCTGGGCTGTTCTAACTGAATATAGATGCTGCTTAATACGTACACATAAATTTTTACTTGACTGACCAACGTATAACGATGGGCAATCCTTACAAGGAATTTTGTAAACGATGTTGTTATTTGTTACGGGACTATTCTTAATTAGCATATCTTTAATGGTATTGTTATAAGAGAACACTACATTAACATTAAACGATTTAAATATTGATTTTATGGTTTCAAATCCACGAAAGTAAGGTAAGCTCAGTACATTTTTAGGCATTTCTTTTTCGTTAATAGCAACACTACAAAACTTTTTGTGAGCTTTTTGATAACATAAATCAATTAAATGAGGTGGGTAGCAGAGATCGTTTTCTATCTTTTTTATGTATTCTATTTCTTGGTCAAGATATTGTGGACTCGTGATACGCAAAGCGCATAGGTACATAGAAGAAAAAATGGAAAGATTCTCTATGTATTAATACATTAGGAATGGGATGATATTGTTATTTTCGATTTCAACAGTAAATTTTATGGATGGCACTAAATTATTCAATTTAGACAGTAAATCATTTACATCGATACCAACAGGTAAGACTACTAAGATATCGACATATCGGTACCATTTTAAGGGGACAAGTGTGATATTCGGGATGTGTTGTCTCTCAAAAAATTCCATATATATGTTTGAAAGGAGAGGTGATAAAGGGTTACCCATGGCCATACCAAATATTTGTTGGTAATATTCTCCATTAAAAATAAATCTGCAATCACAAATACATAACTTAATCAAGGAATTTATGTGACTAACGGACATAGGCAATTCATGCAGTACAAGTTCATTACTTAAATATTCTAGCAGAGAGTCAATAGGGACTTTTGTAAACAAAGAACATACATAAAAACTGACAAAGATATCGCTAGGGTTTAGTACAATGTTATTTAATGTTTCCACAAGAATTCCGGATGTGTGAATTAGATAGTTCCTAGTAGCGGGGATAACAATTTAGTAAGATATTTAGATAGTTTATAAGAAATTGATCCTACAGTATTAATAATTGGGCACATAGGTTTGTTTTCCTTATGAGTTTTGACTAGGCCATATAAATAAGGTAATGAGGGACACTTTACAGTTAACTTACACAAAAGTTCTTATTTGTCTTTAAGAATTTGTTTGATATTGATATTAAAGTTTTTTATTACATGATCCAACGGATTTTTTACGAGATTTTTGTAAGTTATTTCATCTAGTAAAGTATGCATGCGTGATATGTAGTCAGTTTTGTCAAGAACCACTAAACTATTGGATTTATCAGCCTTGGTAATGTGTAAGCTATTATCATTCTTCAATTCTTTTAAACTTTTTCTGTAGCGAGCGGGGAAGTTATTTTCATGGTAGGCATGTGTAGCACTATATGTCATGCCTTTGATAATGTCTAAATGATTTTGTGGACCCATATATTTGTAAGATGTTTATGAAGGACCTCAAAATAAATGAACAACTAATAAATTAGTCCCACAATATATATTAGTTATTATCTCTCTCTCTCTCTCTCTCTCTCTCTCTCTCTCTCTCTCTCTCTCTCTCTCTCTGGTTCGATATTCTCTCTCTTTCTCTTGCTCGATATATATATTTATATTTTCTTTCGTCTTTTCATTAATAATAATTTTTTGGGAAAATTTGTGTAAATTTCATGATATTAAATTGCATATCCTTCCTTGTTTTTTCAAAATATACTGTTTTCTGGAAGAATAACTTGTTTACTGCGTGTATCCTCCAATGTGTGGCTACCCTCAGGCGTTTCCTTGTTTCTGAAGAGTGAACTCGCTCTTATTGCTAATCTTGTAGTGTCAGTTTGGATATTAAGCCTTCTTTTGACTATGTTTTCCTCTGTAAAATCAGTTTGCCTTAGTAAAGGGTCTGTACAGGACCGAAATTACTCGGTTATCTCGCTTTTTCATTTTTTGCTTCGTGGCAAAAACCATTTATGTAGATATATATATATATATATATATATATATATATATATATATATATATATATATACATATTTATATATGTATATATATATATATATATATATATATATATATATATATATATATATATATACATATATATATATATATATATATGTATATATATATGTATATATATATATATATATATATATATGAATAACTTGATCACGAAGTATATGCAACGTGATGCTATGTATAAATAAAGGAGATGCCACGGATTAAAATGTAAACACGAGAAAGCAAAGATCTTTCGGTCCTACCTCACCCTTTACTTATGGCACAACATTTTCCTCCGTGGCATCATCTGTATGTATATATTATATATATCTGACTAATTATATATATATTATATATCTATACATATATATTATATATACCATCTCTAATATATATATATATATATATGTATAATATTAATAAATGAATGAACGTATCGTAGCAAAAAATCAAGCCAATATGCAAGAGGGAATAACTTGTCCGATTCAATCAAGCAGAAAGAGGCTTTCAAATCAAGCTCGAATGTTTAATAGGTAGGAAATCGCCCCAGGTTTCATTCAAAGTCAACAGCGGACTCGTCATTCGTTCTGTCGACGGTAAACAACGATTACAACCGTCCGGCTTCCGGTAAATTACATTTAAAAAGGGTTTTGTCAATTTAAAATTTACGCTCTCTCACAGTTATGCCCAAATAATAACAATTCTGAGTATTTTTTTTATTTATTGTTAATTTATTGTGACCCACTACCGGTCCCATTAACCTACTTAATATTGATGGAAACTCCCGTAATTTTCACACAGGGGCTTATTTGCTTAACGTGTCTGACATTCACTGAAGGTCACCCATCCAATGAGTCACCATAGACCGAGTTACCATAATTCCATCTCCTCGCTCGATCTTTTATTTCATTCTTTGAATAATTATTGCAAGATTACATTACTGACGCTAGATGCGAAGGGTTCGTTACGGGTGTTTATGCTGGAAATTCTAACATGATGAAGTAAACACTTGTCTCATCCCTGACCAGGTCAGTTTCATAAAATAAGATGTTCCTTTTTGCGAGGTTGTGTGTGTTGGGGTGGGGAAAGGACTGGATAATATTAATTTGATTATAACTTAGCTTGAAACAGCATCGATAAAAATCCATCGTATAATTAACGGATTTGTCAGACACTCAAAATTACTACTTGGAAACTTAATTAAAAACATCTAGTTATTTTCATTAGTTATTCAACTTAATGAGTCGTGGAAAAAAGGTATTTTTACCATGATTTTTTTTTATACAAACGTTCATGTTATTCAATTAGCTATGACGTCCACGTAACTCTTATATGTAGAAACAGAATACGATACAAGGAGAATAAATAATGGAAAAATTAGCATGCGTTGTGGAGAAATCTTAAAATAATTTCTTTGGATGAATTAATGGCGGTAAAAGGAGTGTTAAGAACTAGTGACTATTATTTCGTTCTTTATTTTCAGCTGGTACAGGCCTTCAGAATCAATAATAGTATTAATAATAATACTAAAGAAGAAGAAGAAGGAAAAGGTGACAATTATTTCATTCTTTATTCTCAGTTGGTACTGGCTTTCAGAATCAATAATAGTATTAATAGTAACACTAAAAAAGAAGAAAGGAAGAAGGTGAAAAAGGTGAAAGAAATTACGATAATTTTCAGCTTTCAAACCCACAGGGGAATCAAACGAGAATATCAGATCTCCATAAAAAACAGTAAACTCAATAACAAGAACAAGCATAGGAGGCTCCCAGAAGGGATCATAACAGCCACTCTCCTACCTTGGCCAAGGTGGATGGATGAGGATAGAGATTGATGGAGTAGGAGTCGCCCGACAAGCGGAAATCCCACAAGTTCTCTATGTGAGGGATTTGCAGGGCGTCGCACATCGACTGCACATGCGCAGAAGTTTGGTCGGACTGGGGTCCCAAGATGGCTGCTACTCCGGATCTCACGAGCGAACAGACTGAGACAGTTGGATGTGGTTTTAGTGATACATTCTTTTATTTCTACACGCATTAAACTATATCCATAAAATGGCAGTAACTACAGAGAAATATACATGCATATATATGTATATATCCAAACAGCGGTGGCCAAAGCTGGATATACATCAATGAAGAGGAGGACATAAAGACTTGCTGAAATGGGTCAATTTTGATCCCGACATTTCGTAATGCCTCCATTACATTTTCGAGGGCTGTACAAGATAGATGACATAAATTACAATAAAGCTAAGAATGTTAAGATTTGAATTTGTAATCATTGTGCAACTTTCATTTTTTAAATTTTAAATTCTTAGCTTTATTGTAATTTATGTCATCTATTTTGTATGGCCCTCGAAAAAATGTAATGAAGACATTACTAAACGTCGGGAAAATAAATTGAACCTTTTAAGCAAGTCTTTATGTTCTCTTCCTCATTGATATATATATATATATATATATATTATATATATATATATATATATATATATATATATATATATATATATATATATATATATATATGGAGAAATGAATGGATAAAGTACGCTTACTTTTTCTATCCCCACGGAAGGAGTCACCGAACGGGACGTTGTCGACCAGAGCAGCCAAACGAACGTGGCCCAACACGGTGCGGTCGCTGTTGACGGAATTGACTGCGTACTTGAACGCTGCCTCCTGTCCGTCGTCTGCCAAGTCGAACAGGCCACCTGTGAACGACATCCTGAATTTGATAAGAAGAAAATTGCAGTCCTTACGAAGACCTATTTCCTCTGGGTAGTGTAAAAAAAAATAAAGAAATAAAAGTTAAATTGATCAAGCTCCCCTTTTAACTGAAAGTTTTATAAAAAGATTTGGACGTTGGACGGGCAGCCTGCAATCTTGAAGCCATTGTCTGCATGTACTTTTATGACTCAGGCCTAAAGTGAGTTTGGTATGACAGTTGATGACATTTTCACGTTTTGGAATAATAGTTGGGAAGATTTTGATATCTATTTGCAGCAAACTGTAGGTATTTTAATACCTCAATCACAAAGTGATCTTGGTACGACAGTTGATGACATTTTCACGTTTTGGAATAAGAGTTGAGAAGATTTTGACATCTATTTGCTGCAAAATGAATTCACTTCAAGCATTACGTTCACAACTGCATCGGAAAATGACGGGAACTAGCTTTCCTAGATATATATATAAGTAGGGAATTATTCAAGTACCGTTTCGACGTCTAAAGATGACCAACATTCTCTATTTCCTGCATTCATTCCCTAAACTATCAAGATATTTCAATAAAACTGAGGTATCAGTGTAATATTTTTTTCAGAGCACCACCCAATGTAGTGATCTGGATATTTGACGATATTTTTGGCTTAATGTATGTGAACATGAGAAAAACCCTCGACGTATATAAGACAAATTCATATTTAGCCACGCATTACAAAATTACTAATCAGCTATCATGGCCAGATGGGTCGATATCGAGTAGAATACCAATATTCGTATCTGAATATTGGAATTCTACTCAACAACCTAGTTGAGTCAAGAAAATGAATTATCAGGAGAATTGACAAGACCCTGTATAAGATTAATTCGTAGAAAACTGCTATTATTTTCGACAAAACATGCACCAAAGAAGGTCTGCTACCTGCAAATGATGATAATAATAATAATAATAATAATAATAATAATAATAATAATAATAATAATAATAATAATAATAATAGAAATAAGAAGGATATGGGATATGCCAGTGGAAATTGTACCCATAATCATAGGAACACTAGGCACGATCCCAAGATCTCTGAAAAAGAATCTGGAAAAACTAGAGGCTGAAGTAGCTCCAGGACTCATGCAAAAGAGTGACATCCTAGAAACGGCGCACATAGTTTAAAAAATGATGGACTCCTAAGGAGGCAGGATGCAACCCGGAAACCCCGACACAATAAATACCACCCAGTCGAATTGGAGGACTGTGATAGACCAAAAAAAAAAAAAAAAATGAATAAATAAAATAAAAATGAATAAATAAATAAGAATTTCTGCCCTTTTTTTTTTATCATCGCCTTAAATTTCTTCGGAGACGAAAGGGCGATAAAATAACGTCCCACAATCAGACAGTTCTAGCAGTCGTTCCTTGTTATCCTCAAGAAGTTCGTTTCAGTGGTGTAGAGTCCTTGGCTTGGTAGGACAGGTTTCCCCTGATATGAACTCCACTTTCTCGTTCATTTGCGTTTGGGATTTTGGCCGGTGATGCTGTGCGGGGCGATCGTTGGTCGTATTGTGAATAGACATTGCACGATTTTTTGGACGTGAAGACTTGCTTCGTCGAGGTCTGTTGTTCTGGTGAGTGTTAACTACTGTCTGTTTTGAGTTTTGCATCTCTCAAATGTTCAGGGTTCAGATTGAAGTACGTGAGCTATGAAGTTTGTCGTATGAAGTTTTTCGTTTGCGGTTTGATTTTATCTTTGAATACTTAGTTTTGTTGTTGTAAATTATTACAATAACTGTTCAAAGCATTTGTCAGGTATTGCTGTAGTATTACCCTTCAACTTGGTATTAAATTGTTAGTTTCGAAGCCTGTTTATTGCTAAGCTGAACTAGATCGCTTCGAGTGGTATTTCTATGCACTTTGATTTTATACTAAATCGTATGCAGTCCAACGGATGTTTTCATTTTAACTACACTGCAATGGTGAGTGTCTTACGGTGCAATAGGGTTTAAAGATATTTTCTTATTTATATGAGTATTAGTGAGGCTTAACTCGACCATATTCTCCCTAATTAGGGACATATTAAGTGATTTACACTTGACTTAGTCAGCCTTCAGTATAGCAATAAACTGAAACTTTCATCAGCATTTATAATGCCTTGCTTGCGGTTCATTGTCCAAGTAGTATTTTAAAACTTTAAAAATCCGATGGGCCATGCTGATTGTAACCTTTGGTTTTCCCAAATTGCTAGAAAATTTGGGGTTTTAATATATTTCTTTTATTTCAGGTCAGGGTTCGTCGTTGAATAAGCGTGTCTCGAGGAGTTGTGGAATTGTCTTTTGACGTACTGATATCTTATGACTTAACAGGATTAATGTGAATAACGATATAGTATTTCTAGTTGATAGTGGCTCGAGTTAAGTAAGCTGTATTTTCGTGAAATTTATTTTATTTTAAGTTTAATTTTTAATTCGTTAGTAAAAGGTGTTCTTGTATATTACAAAATCTTTTAGCTAAATGTTTTCTGAATCAAAACTCGTTAAGTTTTAATTTTCAGTTCAGGCTTTGCTTTAATAAATTTGATTTTATTATTTTCCTAGATTCAAAACATGTTTTAAGAAATTTGCAAGTTGTCTAAAAATTCAGATTTTTTTCCCCAGCTTTGAAAATTTCTGAAATTTTAAGATTTGTTTCGCCTTCAGAACTTTTTTGAAGTTTTTAATTAGTTTTATTTTTAATTATCAGTAGTTTTAATATTTTAGCATTTAGTTTTTAGAATAAATCTAGTAGTTATTTTAATTAGTTGTTTAACCTTATTTAAATGTATTTAAGCTTTTTGACTTTTGGTTTGATTTTAAAATTTTTTTGGCTATTTTGTTCTTTAGACATGTAAGATTTAAGTCAAAATTTTGGAATTTGGGAAGTTTTTGAACAGTAAGAATTTTTAAAGATTTAGTGCTACAGCTTCAATAGTTTGATCAAGTTTGAAAAGTATAAGTAAAATTTGGGGGTTTGAAAAGTGAAATTTGAGGTTTGAAAAGTGAAATTTGGGGGTTTGAAAAGTGAAATTTGGGGGTTTGAAAAGTGAAATTTGGGGGTTTGAAAAGTAAAATTTGGGGGTTTGAAAAGTAAAATTTGGGGTTTGAAAAGTAAAATTTCGATTTAAAAATGTAAAATTTGGGTTTCGGTTTAAAAAGTAAAATTTGGTGTTAAGCAAATTTTTATGTAACTAAATTTTCGTGTTAAGTATATTTTTATGTAAATTGTTTTCAGTAAATTATTCTTTGTCCGCTTCCCAAGTCCACCTTTGCCGGGGTGGCGGTGCCACTTGTCAGGCAAAGGTGGACTTGCTAGTTGTGCACGGTGACTTTTGTCACAATGCACAACAGAAGTTCACACCAACTAACAAATATTTTAACTTTAAGTTAGGACTGCAAGGTTGATAAAAAGGTAATAAAGGACAGTTTCTTTTAAGGGTGCTGGGAATAGATTAGGATTGAAACAACAGCGGTTGACTTAGAGACTAGTTTCTTTTAAGGATGCTATGATTAGATTGTGGAAAAAATAGTTAGACTTTTGACACCACAGATTTATAGCAAAGAACATTACAGTATTAGTGCCCTTAATTTGATCATGAGAAGTAAGTTTAAATGTATTCGTGCCGCTGTGTATTTGGTAGAGTAACAATCTAACGTAGCTTTATGAGTTGGAATTTAATTCCCATCAGTAAATAGGAACTAAGTAGATAATAGGTGGATCTTAAGGATTTTAACGTAGTTTTATAACTTATAATTTCATTCCCATTAGCAAATAGGAACTAGGCAGGTAATAGGTGGATCTTAAATATTTCCTAAGAGGCCTAGGTAGGTCTTAGGGATTTCTTTTGGCACCGCTGTCGTGGCCTTGTCAGGTCCTTCTAAAAGGCTGGATGAAACTAAATTTTAGTGAAAATTTTAATTCAAATTCGGGCTGAATTCGGACATTTTTGTTAACGTTACGTCAACAAACTGAACACTCCACCCTCCCCCCCACCGTAGGCTCTTAAAGCAAAGCTTTCTTATTGGCTAGGAAATAGTTCTGATTGAATGCTAAGTTCAGTGATCCCTACCTACATCCACCTGTCCTCCAACTCTAGCTTGCTTCGGAAACACATTACTTATTCAGAGTTCTATAAGTTTCACTATTTTTCATCCCTTGAGGTTGTGTAATTCCAATTCCCATAAGACTGGATACGAAGGGACGAAAGTTTGCAGATAGAAGTGTTTGCATTGCAAGGTACCGTTCATAGTTTTAAGTAAAGGCCTGTCCACACGATCGGGCCTGATCGGCGGACTTCCCCTCTAACGGGCACACTTGTCGGGCAAACCGTTAAATTGCCCGATGGGTCTTGTAGCAAAATCACCATGGTGGTGCCCGATGACTTGAGCTTCGACCCTGGCAGACGTACGTTAACCATATACATTTCTTTTACTGAGCCAGCCTTTGCACCATTTTCTCTCCTTTTTCTTCTTTTTCATCACACAGAAAGCAATTATCATGCTAAACAATATCCTCTTCTTTGCGGTAGGTACCATGTTTATCGTACCGCACTGAACACACTACTGGCATCGTCGGGCATGCCCACCTCTCCATCGCCTCACCCATGTGGACAACACTCACGGGTAAACCGGCCAGAATTTGCCCGTCAACCCCGGAGCACGCCGATCAGGCCCGCTCGTGTGGACAGGCCTTAAGAACGAATATAGAAGCGGTTGTTTCATTGTTTGATTGGTGCTTGGTGCGCTATTAAATGTTAAAGGATGGCACTCTCTCTTGTTTGAGTTTATGGGAATTTGAAGGCACTTTGAAGGAACAATAATATATTTATGGGATTATCAATGAGAATGTTTATTTCATTGTAAGATTGGTGCTCGGTGAGCTATTAAATCTTAAAGGGTGGTACCTTTTCCCGTTTTGTTTATGGGAATTTGAAGGCACTTTGATGGAACAACAATTGTAATATATATGGGATTGTCAGTGGGTATGTTAATGGCAGTTTAAAGTAATAGTAATACATAGGATTGTTAATAGGAAAAGTTCTCATAATCATATATATTAACCATAATCTTAAAATAGCTCATGGGTCTAACTAATCAGGAGATCTTCACTTTAATAGAGTAGTTTATCATGGAATTTTTTTAGCGTATTCTACAACCAACCAAACTAGTACTACTACTACTACTCATGCACAGGCCCTTGGTGTAACTGCAGAAGATCATGCCGATGACACTAACACTAGTGGAAGCAACACCTTGCGTTAAGGAAGGGTTATTTTCATGGAGTGATGATTAGAAGAGGATGAGCCTCACATACGTGAATGCAAAGGTTGCGAAAGTAAGACTGAGAATATCCTGTGAGGATTCGAAGAGCTCTGATTTCGGTTACCCAGGCAATCAGAACTTGACATATGCTCTGCGGCACCTGCTTGTCAATTGTTTTAATATTACTGAATATGTAGTAATGTTTACGTGTATGATGCCCTCCGTAATATATGTGTATTTGTAAAACCTTGTACAGTTCTTTAAACCAAACATGTCGTGTATTGAATGGTTAACAGAAGTAAGGTGGGGAAATGTGTATGAGAAATGAAGTAACAAAGGTTTTTTGTTTTTTTTATCGAAGTGGAACCTTTGTACATTTCTTTAACCACTGAGTGGTTAATAGAAGATTGAGAAATTTATATGATAAATGAAGCAACAGTTTTTTTTTTATTGAAGGAGATTTACTTGAATCTCCTCGAATTTTGGATTTTGCTTGCTATAATTTATGCAGACTTGGATTCAACTAATATCCTACATATGATTGTATTTTGACCATACTGAAAGTAATAAAAATACCACACTAAAAGTAATGTTTATTAAAAAAAAAGTCTCTTACGATCTGGCGATTGCATTGGGCTGAGAGCACTTTATAATAAGTGACTAGAGCGATAATAGTTGGCAGTAAAAATTCCCTTGACATGATATAACAGTCAAGAAAATATTTTAAGGACCATTCTTGGTTGAATTTAATCTTCTCATTGCTGTGTTAAAAGTTGCTAGTTGGTCAAACAGTCAAGCAGGCATCAAATTTTCAATACTGACACTTTTCTTGAAAGCGGTAATTATCGATTATGCTTTTTATCGATTATGCTTTTAAGTTTCGAAGTTACTGAGACAGTCTATGGTTTCTCCAACACTGGTATCGGGTAAGTGAGGCGAGAGAATTGGAGGATTTCTGCATATAATGCTAGTGGTTCCTAATTCATATTTGTAATTACTTGTCAACTGGAGCTAGGCATCGGGAGTGGAATTAACAAATGATTGCCCCAGATGCAGGATATGACATATCAGGAGGGATTTAAGATGGCAATTATTTATCGTTATAATTATTCAAAGAAAGGATTTTTTATTTTTCCTAATCCAGGCATTGTCCCGCTGAACATAAGCCTGCGTTGACCTCCAGGGCTTCCTTAACCTCCCCCTTTCCCCCCACCCCAACTCTCCGGCCACGCCACCTCCCGGAGAGAGAACGAGAGAAAAAAAAAAGATATCGTGAGGCGGCGAATTTTCTGTAAATCGGAATTGACGTCGTCAACACAATCTTTAAACGATTCAAGAAATCGTCCTATTTATCGAACCTTCCTGTTCCATCTCCCCGACCTTTCTGTGTGGTTTCGTATCCACGTTCCTTTTTAATCATTATTATATATATATTCATCTCTATGCTATTTCATTCATAAATCATATCTCCTAAGGTTTTTAAATACATTTCTGTATGGTTTCGAATCCACGTTCCTTTTTTACTATTCATCTCTCTATTTCATTCATAAATTATATCTCACAAGGTTTTAAAATACATTTCTAATTGGTTTCGTATACACAGTCCTTTATCATTATTGTATTATTCATCTCTATGCTATTTCATTCCTAAAGTATCATATCTAATAAGCTTTTTTTTATTAAATTTCTGTTTGGTTTCGTATCCACGTTCCTTTTTTATCATTATTATTAATCTCTATGCTATTACATTCATAAATTATTATATCTAATAAGTTTTTTTATGCCATTCTAGTATAGTAGACACAGTCGTTCAGATGAAAGGACATTTCCTTTTCCAAAATGGGGCCATTTCCTTTTGTAGGGTGGTAATTCTTTTAACAATATACGAGTATAAGGGTGATTGTTTTATGGAAAGAGCCTTCTCTCCCGTGGAGTAATTACCTCGTAGAAGGGGGCATTTATGGCTGGTTTCACAAGATATGGTCATTACCTCTCATTGGACAATCTGCGGTCTCCCAAAATATACTTGTAATTTTTTTACAGGTTGTAAAACAATTTGTTGGCGCAACCCTTGGGTGCAAAAAGGCGTTTATTTATTTATTTATTTATTTTGTTTTTTGTTTAGAATGATTTTGACCCAAATTCCCATCGGAAATGGCCCCCTTGTCTAGGCATCACTATGGGAATGATTGATTATGAAAATGAGGCCAAACTAGAATAGATTTTTATAAGGCATGACAGAAACCTCCTACGGATGCTACAACAATCTGCTGCTTTCCGGGGTTGCATTTTCATCTCCCGATGTGTCTGTGATGCTGTAATGACTAATGAATATCAATGAAGTCATTTGCTTATCCAGTAATCATGTTGGCGTCACTGAATGGTCATTAATGAGCTGTCGATATTAAAGTAGGCTGGTGCAGTTTTTTTTTTTTTTTTTTCGTAGATAAACATTCCAGGGAAGCCAGAGAAAATGGCGTCCTAATTGCCTGGTTTTTTTTTTTTTTTTTTTTTTTTTTTTTTTTTTTTTTGTTTTTTTTTTTTTTTTTTTTTTTTTTTTTTTTTTTGCTCTATCACAGTCCTCCAATTAATTAGACTGGGTGGTATTTATATTGCATTGGTTCCTTAGGAGTCCATCACTTTTCTTACGACATCAATGCCATGGGACACCAGAGTTAAAGAGAAAGAGAGGGAAAAAATAGATAAGTATCAAGATCTGAAAATAGAAATAAGAAGGATATGGGATATGCAAGTGGAAATTGTACCCATAAGCATAGGAGCACTATGCACGATCCCAAGATCCCTGAAAAGGAATCTAGAAAAACTAGAGGCTGAAGTAGCTCCAGGACTCATGCAAAAGAGTGTGATCCTAGAAACGGCGCACATAGTAAGACAAGTGATGGACTCCTAAGGAGGCAGGATGCAACCCGGAACCCCACACTATAAATACCACCCAGTCGAATTGGAGGACTGTGATAATAATAATAATAATAATAATAATAATAATAATAATAATAATAATAATAATTTTTAGGAAAAACTCTCTATTACGAGAGTATATAGTACAATGTTCTAAGGGGTAAGCAATAATAAAAATGTAAATGATTCATGTATAATTTCTGAACACTTTTTAAAAGCTTTCGAACCTTTTCCTGGGCATTTGGACTTAAGATGAACCCAGGGAAGGGTTCGAAAGCTTTTATGAAGTGTTTATTAACTATAAGCGAATATTTTACCTTTTTATTGATATTAATAATAATAATAATAATAATAATAATAATAATAATAATAATAATAATAATAATAATACCACCGGCAGCCAGGTATTCAGCCCAATTGAAGGGGAAGACGGTCAGGTACTTGGAGGTCGTCATCCAGCAACTGATCACCACAACGACAATAACCAACAACCAGAGACTGGAGCTACAGAAGCAAACCAGAGGAAGAAATGGACAAGAGAAGAAAATAAAGAAATATGGAGATGCTACATCAGAAGCAACCCGACGGAGAGAGGATATAGAAGAAGGTTGGTCAACATCTGGAATGAGAGGAATAACACCCCCCAAACAGAGCAGAGGCTGGCAGACCAAGTAAGGAATATAAAGAAAAAAGAACTGGCTCTCCCCAACAGAAAGAGAGGAACTCGAAAGGGAAATGACGCACGGCAACGAATTACAAGATGACGAACTGAGAGACGATGCCACAGAAGACGACAGGGATGATGAGGTATCAAATAAAGACACACGAGGAAACACCGACGAAGTAACAGACAGGACGGAATGGGTAGAAAAGATCAGAAAATGGATGAAGCCAGACACAGAGAGAACAAAGATCCCCTCCAGGAAAGCCTACAACACCAAGAAATTAAGGGAGAAAACAAGTGAGGTCAATGAAATAATGAGACTAATACACACCACCAATATCACAGAAACAAATAACTTGACATATGCAGGATCAAGATTAGTAGCAGAACTGATGGGGACACGAACACCAACACCACCAGCACAACCAACCCAACAGAAACCAAAACAGCAACCGCCTTGGAAAAGGCGCCTATAAAAGCAAATCATGGTGATGAGATCTGACTTGAGTAAACTGAAAGAGTGTGATGGTAATTGCTTCCTAGCAAAGAAAGATAAAGGAAAGGAGAACGCATTTTCGAGAAGTTCGGCAGTAAGGAGGCGCCTTTTTCTCGCGGCTGTTCTGGAATCGTCGTGCGTGTTGTGTAGCGCAAACACGTGCCAATGTGTCGGGAGAAATGCCGCGTTTTCTGATGCAATACCTCGTCTAGATTCATCTAAGAAATTCTAGCAATCTCGTGAACCTGTGACGCTCGCCGTAGGCTCCACCCCCAGGATGCCGTATGAATACGACGGAGGAAGTAGGAGCAAACGGTGATCGTAGAAGAGAGATTTCCAGTTAGTCACAGAGAGATATCCTCAGTTAGAGCCACTGGTCAGAATATCAGTGAGAGATCAGCAGCAGAGATCGTCAGAGAGAGACTAGAGACGAAGGAACAACCGACGAAGAATCAAGAAGAAAAGTTGTTCGAGAGTTGGTTGGATACTGGTCTAATCGCCTTCAGGAGTGGACGACCGAGTTGTTTCTACGTTGAGCAGACTTCGGAGGAGAAAAGGGGGGAGTTCCTGCCTTACAAATAGACTATTTTCTCCATTACGGAGTCAAGAGGACGTCCGCAATCGCCAATCTACTTTTGTGAAGCAACCGCTACGAGTCACTAAACCGTCCCACAAGTATTTGAATTACCTCACTGTTCTCCCAGTTCATGCAGTGTAAGATTCAATCTTTTTATGTAAATAGGAGATACCATTCTGCATTTACCTATGTTAGTAAGCTTGTAAATAAACCTTTCTTGTATTAGTGTTTCTTTCTATATTCGTATCCCCAGTTTCAACTGTTGGAGTTGAAATATATTTTTTTTTATTATTACTTCATATCGAACCCCTCTCAGAGGCCGTAACATTGTGTCGACCCTTGCAAGGACATTTCGACGCCGTAACAAAGAGATGGCAGAAAAAAGGCTAAGAAGCAAGAAAACAAGGGAGGAACTGAACGGGAAATACAAAGTACACGAGAGGGGACTAAACAACACAATAGAAGATGTAAAACGGAGGCTTAAGGCCAAAGCACTTAAGCTCCAACGGTACATGAACAGGAATAAGGGATACCAACAGAACAAACTATTCGGAACCAACCAGAAAAGACTATACAGACAACTAAGAGGGGAAGACAACCACCAAGAAATTCCTGAAGCCGAACCAAGTAAGAGACTATGGGAAAACATATGGAGCAATCCGGTATCGCACAACAAACATGCAACATGGCTCCAGGAAGTCAAGGCAGAAGAAACAGGGAGAATAAAACAAAGATTCACAGACATCACGACAGACACAGTCAGACACCAACTAAAGAAAATGCCAAACTGGAAAGCCCCAGGTCCCGATGAAGTCCATGGATACTGGCTCAAAAACTTCAAGGCCCTAGACCCAAGAATAGCAGAACAACTCCAGCATTGTGTCACAAATCACCATGCGCCCAAATGGATGACCACAGGAAGAACATCCTTAGTCCAGAAAGACAAGAGTAAGGGAATTATAGCCAGTAACTACAGGCCTATCACCTGCCTACCAATAATGTGGAAGTTACTAACAGGTATCATCAGCGAAAGGCTATACAACTACTTAGAGAATACAAAAACCATCCCCCACCAACAGAAAGGCTGCAGAAGGAGGTGTAGGGGCACAAAAGACCAGCTCCTGATAGACAAAATGGTAATGAAGTACAGTAAGAGAAGGAAAACCAACATAAGCATGGCATGGAAAGACTATATGAAAGCCTTCGACATGATACCACACACATGGCTAATAGAATGCCTGAAAATATATGGGGCAGAGGAAAATACCATCAGCTTCCTCAAAAATACAATGTGCAACTGGAATACAATAGTTACAAGCTCTGGAATAAGACTAGCAGAGGTTAATATCAGGAGAGGGATCTTCCAGGGCGACTCACTGTCCACACTACTCTTCGTAGTAGCCATGATTCGCATGACAAAAGTACTACAGAAGATGGATGCCGGGTACCAACTCAAGAAAAGAGGCAACAGAATCAACCATCTGATGTTCATGGACGACATCAAGCTGTATGGTAAGAGCATCAAGGAAATAGACACCCTAATCCAGACTGTAAGGATTGTATCTGGGGCCTTCAGGATGGAGTTTGGAATAGAAAAATGCGCCTTAGTCAACATACAAAAAGGCAAAGTAACGAGAACTGAAGGGATAAAGCTACCAGATGGGAGCAACATCAAACACATAGATGAGACTGGATACAAATACCTGGGAATAATGGAAGGAGGGGATATAAAACACCAAGAGATGAAGGACACGATCAGGAAAGAATATATACAGAGACTCAAGGCGATACTCAAGTCAAAACTCAACACCGGAAATATGATAAAAGCCATAAACAGATGGGCAGTACCAGTAATCAGATACAGCGCAGGAATAGTGGAATGGACGAAGGCAGAACTCCGCAACATAGACCAGAAAACTAGGAAACATATGACAATACACAAAGCACTATACTCAAGAGCAAATACGGACAGACTATACATAACACGAAAGGAAGGAGGGAGAGGACTATTAAGCATAGAGGACTTCGTCAACATCGAGAACAGAGCACTGGGGCAATATCTGAAAACCAGAGAAGACGAGTGGCTAAAGAGTGCATGGGAAGAAGGACTGATAAAAGTAGACGAAGACCCAGAAATATCCAGAGACAGGAGAATGACAAACAGAACAGAGGAGTGGCACGACAAACCAATGCACGGACATTACATAAGACAGACTAAAGGACTGGTCAGCGATGACACATGGCAATAGTTACAGAGGTGAGAGCTCAAGAAGGAAACTGAAGGAATGATAACAGCGGCACAAGATCAGGCCCTAAGAACCAGATATGTTCAAAGAACGATAGATGGAAATAACATCTCTCCCATATGTAGGAAGTGCAATACGAAAAATGAGACCATAAACCACATAGCAAGCGAATATCCGGCACTTGCACAGAACCAGTACAAAAAGAGGCATGATTCAGTGGCAAAAGCCCTCCACTGGAGCCTGTGCAAGAAACATCAGCTACCTTGCAGTAATAAGGGGTACGAGCATCAACCTGAAGGAGTGATAGAAAACGATCAGGCAAAGATACTCTGGGACTATGGTATCAGATCAGATAGGGTGATACGTGCAAACAGACCAGACGTGACGTCGATTGACAAAATCAAGAAGAAAGTATCACTCATTGATGTCGCAATACCATGGGACACCAGAGTTGAAGAGAAAGAGAGGGGAAAAATATATAAGTATCAAGACCTGAAAATAGAAATAAGAAGGATATGGGATATGCCAGTAGAAATTGTACCCATAATCATAGGAGCACTAGGCACGATCCCAAGATCTCTGAAAAAGAATCTGGAAAAACTAGAGGCTGAAGTAGCTCCAGGACTCACGCAAAAGAGTGTGATCCTAGAAACGGCGCACATAGTAAGAAAAGTGATGGACTCCTAAGGAGGCAGGATGCAACCCCACACTATAAATACCACCCAGTCGAATTCGAGGACTGTGATAAAGCCAAAAAAAAAAAATAATAATAATAATATTCTAAAACATGTAGTTAACAGTATATCATTTTTGAAATTTATAAGAAGCGTTTGTTTTGCTATTTTGTTTTGCAAAATCTTGCCAGGTAAGATTTAGCCTTAATAATAATAATAATAATAATAATAATATTCTAAAACATCTATTTTAACAGTATATAATTTTTGAAATTTATAAAGAAGCGTTTGTTTTGCTATTTTTGTTTTGCAAAATCTTGCAGGTAAGATTTTTGGCCTTAATAATAATATAATAATAATAATAATAATAATAATAATAATAATAATAATTAAATATAATTATTATTATTATTATTATTATTATTATTATTATTTGCTCTATCACAGTCCTCCAATTCGACTGGGTGGTATTTATAGTGTGGGGTTCCGGGTTGCATCCTGCCTTCCTTAGGAGTCCATCACTTTTCTTACTATGTGCGCCGTTTCAAGGATCACACTCTGCATGAGGCCCGGAGCTACTTCAGCCTCTTAGTTTTTCCAGATTCCTTTTCAGGGATCTTGGGATCGTGCCTAGTGCCTCCTATGATTATGGGGTACGATTTCCACTGGCATATCCCATATCCTTCTTATTTCTATTTTTCAGATCTTGATACTTATCATTTTTTCCCTCTCTTTCTCTTCAACTCTGGTAGGTCCCATGGTATTGCGACATCAATGAGTGATACTTTCTTCTTGACTTTGTCAATCAACGTCACGTCTGGTCTGTTTGCACGTATCACCCTATCCGTTCTGATACATAGTCCAGAGGATCTTTGCCTGATCGTTTTCTATCACTCCTTCAGGTTGGTGCTCGTACCACTTATTACTGCAAGGTAGCTGATGTTTCTTGCACAGGCTCCAGTGGAGGGCTTTTGCCACTGAATCATGCCTCTTTTTGTACTGGTTCTGTGCAAGTGCCGGGCATTCACTTGCTATGTGGTTTATGGTTTCATTTTTCGTATTGCACTTCCTACATATGGGAGAGAGATGTTATTTCCGTCTATCATACTTTGAACATATCTGGTTCTTAGGGCCTGATCTTGTGCCGCTGTTATCATTCCTTCAGTTTCCTTCTTTAGCTCTCCCCTCTAGTAGCCATTGCCAATTGTCATCGCTGGCTAGTTCTTTAGTCTGTCTCATGTATTGTCCGTGCATTGGTTTGTTGTGCCAGTCCTCTGTTCTTTGTGTCTTTCTCCTGTCTCTGTATATTTCTGGGTCTTCGTCTACTTTTATTAGTCCTTCTTCCGATGCACTCTTTAGCCACTCGTCTTCACTGGTTTTCAGATATTGCCCCAGTGCTCTGTTTTCGATGTTGACGCAGTCCTCTATACTTAGTAGTCCTCTCCCTCCTTCCTTTCGTGTTATGTATAGTCTGTCCGTATTTGCTCTTGGGTGTAGTGCTTTGTGTATTGTCATTTGTTTCCTGGTTTTTCTGATCTCTGCTGCGGAGTTCTGCCTTCGTCCATTCCACTATTCCTGCGCTGTATCTGATTACTGGCACTGCCATGTGTTTATGGCTTTTATCATATTTCCCGGCGTTGAGGTTTGACTTGAGTATCGCCTTGAGTCTCTGCATATATTCTTTCCTGATCGTGTCCTTCATCTCTTGGTGTTTTAGATCCCCTCCTTCCATTATTCCCAGGTATTTGTATCCTGTCTCACCTATGTGTTTGATGTTGCTCCCATCTGGTAGCTTTATCCCTTCAGTTCTCGTTACTTTGCCTTTTTGTATGTTGACTAAGGCGCATTTTTCTATTCCAAACTCCATCCTGATGTCCCCAGATACAATCCTTACAGTCTGGATTAGGGTATCTATTTCCTTGATGCTCTTACCATACAGCTTGATGTCGTCCATGAACATCAGATGGTTGATTTTGTTGCCTCTTTTCTTGAGTTGGTACCCGGCATCCATCTTCTTATTATTATTATTATTATTATTATTTTTGTTGGAAAAAACTCTATTACGAGAGTATATAGTACAATGTTCTAAGGGGTAAGCAATAATAAAAATGTAAATGATTCATATATAATTTCTGAACACTTAATAAAAGCTTTCGAACCCTTTCCTGGGCATTTGGACTTAAGATGAACCCAGGGAAGGGTTCGATAGGTTTTATGAAGTGTTTATTGATTATAGGCGAATATTTTACATGTTTATTGATAATAATAATAATAATAATAATAATAATAATAATAATAATATTCTAAAACATGTATTTAACAGTATATCATTTTTGAAATTTATAAGAAGTGTTTGTTTTGCTATTTTGTTTTGCAAAATCTTGCCAGATAAGATTTAGCCTTAATAATAATAATAATAATAATAATAATAATAATAATAATATTCTAAAACATGTATTTAACAGTATATAATTTTTGAAATTTATAAGAAGCGTTTGTTTTGCTATTTTGTTTTGCAAAATCTTGCCAGGTTAGATTTAGCCTTAATAATAATAATAATAATAATAATAATAATAATAATAATAATAATAATAATAATAATAATAATAATAATTACGGACAGACTATACATAACACGAAATACGGACAGACTATACATAACACGAAAGGAAGGAGGGAGAGGACTACTAAGTATAGAGGACTGCGTCAACATCGAAAACAGAGCACTGGGGCAATATCTGAAAACCAGTGAAGACGATGGTCTAAAGAGTGCATCGGAAGAAGGACTAATAAAAGTAGACGAAGACCCAGGAATATACAGAGACAGGAGAAAGACAGACAGAACAGAGGACTGGCACAACAAACCAATGCACGCACAATACATGAGACAGACTAAAGAACTAGCCAGCGATGACAATTGGCAATGGCTACAGAGGGGAGAGCTAAAGAAGGAAACTGAAGGAATGATAACAGCGGCACAAGATCAGGCCCTAAGAACCAGATATGTTCAAAGAACGATAGACGGAAATAACATCTCTCCCATATGTAGGAAGCGCAATACGAAAAATGAAACCATAAACCACATAGCAAGTGAATGCCCGGCACTTGCACAGAACCAGTACAAAAAGAGGCATGATTCAGTGGCAAAAGCCCTCCACTGGAGCCTGTGCAAGAAACATCAGCTACCTTGCAGTAATAAGTGGTACGAGCACCAACCTGAAGGAGTGATAGAAAACGATCAGGCAAAGATCCTCTGGGACTATGGTATCAGAACGGATAGGGTGATACGTGCAAATAGACCAGACGTGACGTTGATTGACAAAGTCAAGAAGAAAGTATCACTCATTGATGTCGCAATACCATGGGACACCAGAGTTGAAGAGTAAGAGAGGGAAAAAATGGATAAGTATCAAGATCTGAAAATAGAAATAAGAAGGATATGGGATATGCCAGTGGAAATCGTACCCATAATCATAGGAGCACTATGCACGATCCCAGGATCCCTGAAAAGGAATCTAGAAAAACTAGATGCTGAAGTAGCTCCAGGACTCATGCAAAAGAGTGTGATCCTAGAAACGGCGCACATAGTAAGAAAAGTGATGGACTCCTAAGGAGGCATGATGCAACCAGGAACCCCACACTATAAATACCACCCTGTCGAATTGGGGGACTGTGATAGAGCAAAAAAAAATTAATAATAATAATAATAATAATAATAATAATAATAATAATAATAATAATAATAATAATAATAATAATAATAATAAAATAATAGTAATAATAATAATAATAATAATAATAATAATGATAATAATACTAATAACAATAATAATTCTTATTTTCAGCTCAAGGCCATATATATGGAATAAACAAAGAATAGACAATAACATAACGTGCATATATTATTATATATTATAGAAAAAATAAAAACGATTAGTACCCTTTTCCAATACCGATATATATAGAGTATGTGAAATGTAAATCAATCTACTAACTTCAAAAAAAATTAAAAAGTGTAATTTAGTATTACGTATAAAACCCGATAAATTCAGCGAGGGGAGACATGGTCTCCCTTGATTAAGATATACCAGACATTGGAGACCTGGAGGAGGGCAGGAAATCTCTCTCTCCTTCTTTATCAGGTCCAAGACGTTTCAAAGGAAGAACCGGGAAGGTGTTAAGAGTCTCCTCTGTTTAAAGGTTGTGTAACAGTGTTGGAAAACAGGTTAAAAGGGTTTTAGAATATGGAGATGTTCT
The DNA here is from genome assembly GCF_015104395.2 of Macrobrachium nipponense. Taxonomy (NCBI): domain Eukaryota; kingdom Metazoa; phylum Arthropoda; class Malacostraca; order Decapoda; family Palaemonidae; genus Macrobrachium; species Macrobrachium nipponense. Next base: position 58,499,827 of record NC_061093.1, on the reverse strand, counting down.
TCAATTGCGTGTAATGTATGACGAGGCGAGTAGGAGTGTTGGTGAATAACTTTTGAGCTTGTAAAATTGTGAATAAAGTGTAAGAAAACAGCTTGTAAGTTCATTGCAAAACAACTCTTAGAAATTGTTTTAAAGAACTTGAAAATATTGTCAAGCAACAATGGAATAAAAATATGGTAAATGATTATCTTACAAAGTAATTTTTAAAGTAACATAAAACGAAGTGTTAGCTTTTACAAAAAAATTAAAATAAATAAATAAAATAGAATTGATACAAACTATTATAAAAAAAAATATAAAAAGTTGTTACAGAGAATGTGTCAAGAATGATTATCCTACAAAGTAATAATTGAAGTGACGTAAAACGAAGTAATGACATTAAAAAAAAAATAGAATTGTTACAAATTGTTTTAAAAATATAAAAATTTGTTACAGAGATTGTGTCAAAATATTATAAATGGAACTGTTTCAAGAGAACGCATAAAATGTACAAAATCCTGTACAAAAGATATGAAGCATCGTTTTTTGTCGAAAAAATGTAGATTCATATCCGGCTTAAGAGGGCACAATATAAATTGATCATTATTTTACCCCGTATATATATATATATATATATATATATATATATATTATATATATATATATATATATATATATATATACATACACACACATATATATATATACATACATATATATATATATATATATATATATATATATATATATATATATATATATATATATGTATGTATCATATCTCATATATCTGCATAAAGGCTGGAGCAATACACTACAGCAAACAGTTTTTATCTCTATGATATTGATATGGATTTCATAATTCACACTAGGCATCATTATATTATATGAATTACGAGATCTGGTGTTCTATGGAATCCCATTCGAGCTCCGACAAAGAAGTGATGACTATTCATACCCGCCATTTGTATCCAAGCATTAATAGCTAAGCCTATGGGGATTGCTGCTGGCATAAGTACAGATGTAATAGTCGTATTTCAATCCATACCAACACAAGCACATATACATATTTTTAAACACACTCACACACACACATATATTATATGTGGGTGTGTGTGTTTTATTATATAATAGCCCTATGCATTTTAATTTGTTTGGAAAAACAGGTTTAAAAGGGTTTTAGAATATGGAGATGTTCTTCAATTGCGTGTAAATGTATGACGAGGCGAGTAGGAGTGTTGGTGAATAACGTTTGAGCTTGTAAAATTGTGAATAAAGTGTAAGAAAACAGCTTGTAAGTTCATTGCAAAACAACTCTTAGAAATTGTTTTAAAGAACTTGAAAATATTGTCAAGCAACAATGGAATAAAAATATGGTAAATGATTATCTTACAAAGTAATTTTTAAAGTAACATAAAACGAAGTGTTAGCTTTTACAAAAAAATTAAAATAAATAAATAAAATAGAATTGATACAAACTATTATAAAAAAAACAAAATATAAAAAAGTTGTTACAGAGAATGTGTCAAGAATGATTATCCTACAAAGTAATAATTGAAGTGACGTAAAACGAAGTAATGACATTTAAAAAAAAATAGAATTGTTACAAATTGTTTTAAAAATATAAAAATTTGTTACAGAGATTGTGTCAAAATATTATAAATGGAACTGTTTCAAGAGAACGCATAAAAGTGTACAAAATCCTGTACAAAAGATATGAAGCATCGTTTTTGTCGAAAAAATGTAGATTCATATCCGGCTTAAGAGGGCACAAGATAAATTGATCATTATTTACCCGTAATATATATATATATATATATATATATATATATATATATATACTATATATAGATATATATATATATACATACACACATATATATATATATACATACATATATATATATATATATATATATATATATATACTATATATATATGTATGTATGTATATCATCATCTCATATATCTGCATAAAGGCTGGAGCAATACACTACAGCAAACGTTTTAATCTCTATGATATTGATATGGATTTTCATAATTCACACTAGGCATCATTATATTATATGAATTACGAGATCTGGTGTTCTATGGAATCCCATTCGAGCTCCGACAAAGAAGTGATGACTATTCATTACCCGCCATTTGTATCCAAGCATTAATAGCTAAGCCTATGGGGATTGCTGCTGGCATAAAGTACAGATGTAATAGTCGTATTTCAATCCATACCAACACAAGCACATATACATATTTTAAACACACACTCACACACACACACGCATATATATATGTGTGTGTGTTTTATTATATAATAGCCCTATGCATTTTAATTTGTTTTGTATTACTGGTATTATACGCGCACTTACACACGCATTGCTATTAGTATATATAATATATATATATATATATCATATATATATATATATATATATATATATAAGATATATATATATATATAATATATATATATATATCTAATTTTATTTATATATATATAAATATATATATATATATATATATATATATATATATATATATATATATATATATATTTAGGGTCGAATTCTCGAGAGGACGAAATTTATTATAACTAAAAAATTCCCCCTCGGCTAACATATATGAAAATATATATCAATTCCGAGGTAGAGCGAATCGGATATTAAAGGACATTTGTAGCTTGATGCATATATATATATATATATATATATATATATATGTATATATATACATATATATACTATATATATATATATATATATATATATATATATATATATATATATATATATATATAAATATATATATATATTCCGAAAGCTCCTCCACCTCACCCAAATGGTTATTTGCGTTGTTACGGTTTTTGTGCAGGTTGCAAAATATGTTCGACGACGTTGTTATTCGCAACCTCAATATTCCTGTTCCATGAAGCGAAAGGCAGGACGACCTTATTCTCAAATGGTTTCTGCTCGATGTTTGTTCATTAGGTATGAACACGACTCTGTGCCATTGCAAGCGTAGATATACAAATGCAGTAACTGATAGAGAGCACTTGACTTCACTGGTTCGAAGATAATAATAATAATAATAATAATAATAATAATAATAATAATAATAATAATAATAATAATAATAATAATTAGACGGAAATAACATCTCCCTCCCCATATGTAGGAAGTGCAATACGAAAAATGAAACCATAAACCACATAGCAAGTGAGTGCCCGGCACTTGCACAGAACCAGTACAAAAAGAGGCATGATTCGTGGCAAAAGCCCTCCACTGGAGCCTGTGCAAGAAACATCAGCTACCTTGCAGTAATAAGTGGTACGAGCACCAACCTGAAGGAGTGATAGAAAACGATCAGGCAAAGATCCTCTGGGACTATGGTATCAGAACAGATAGGGTGATACGTGCAAACAGACCAGACGTGACGTTGATTGACAAAGTCAAGAAGAAAGTATCACTCATTGATGTCGCAATACCATGACACCAGAGTTGAAGAGAAGAGAGGGTAAAAAATGGATAAGTATCAAGATCTGAAATAGAAATAAGAAGGATATGGGATATGCCAGTGAAATCGTACCCATAATCATAGGAGCACTAGGCACGATCCAAGATCCCTGAAAAGGAATCTAGAAAAAAACTAGAGGCTGAGTAGCTCCAGGACTCATGCAGAAGAGTGTGATCCTAGAAACGGCACACATAGTAAGAAAAGTGATGGACTCCTAAGGAGGCAGGATGCAACCCGGAACCCCACGCTCTAAATACCACCCAGTCAAATTGGAGGACTGTGATAGAGCAAAAAAAAAAAAAAATAATAATAATAATAATAATAATAATAATAATAACAACAACACAAACATACATTACTGGCTCCACATGAAACTTCAAGAAAATGTCTGAATATCTTTTAAAACTTACTAAATGTGGTATAAAAAAAAAATGTGGTCTCGAAGTTTGTCGTACGTTTCACCTCTCACAAAGATTCTAGTGGAATCCGTAAATAAATTCTTCCGACATGTCTAGAGTAAATCAAGAAGCAGAGGGCAATGTTGAATATTCGTCCAAGTTCGTTGGAGGAAATCAAACCTTTATACCGAAGCCTTTCCTGACATTATTCCAGACGCGTAATACCTGCGAAGCTGACGTCATGTTCGACACACCTGTCTGTCGGTAACCTGTTAACAATAACTCTAGAAGACCCGAACAGCGCTCTGCTTCTGTGACCGAAGATTAATTGGACGCTTGCTAAACTAACAGAGACAGATGGATAGAATGTTGGTCTGCCTCTGTGTTTGGATTATACATTGCTTCGCTCCTGATCTGCTTTGCTGTTGTGTTTTTGGTCATTTTATTCTGCCCAGGCATTCTTTACTTTAGTGAAAAGTTTTAGTTTGCATTTCGACATTCCTTCGGTGAAAGACTGTCTTACAAGTTTAAAAGGACATTTCGGTTTTTAAGACAAAAGTATAATAATACATTCCATGTACATTTTACTCTGGGAGTTGTAGCCTAAATTCAAAATAATATAAATTAATTTTTATTGAAATTTAGGTAAAAAAAAACATCATATCGAAAAAATAGATTCTGAAAAATATTTTTAGACCATTATTAATTTTAAATAAATTACTTTTTCATTGCAATTTAGTCTAAAAAAATCATATCGACAGAAAAGAAAATACGATTGTTTTTTTATGGTAACCGATTATTTCAATTTAAGAGAACGCCTAGAAATCAGCAGTGGAAATGGACGAATGTAGTCTTGTGTTATACATGTCAAAAGAAATTCTTTAGCGCCCAGAATGAATAATGAATATTTTTATTTGGTGCTCAAGTATAAATTCGAAAGTTTTTAATTTCGTTGCCTGCATCAGGAGGAGACGCCGCGTCAGACAGGTTGTAAGTTGAAGACCCTGATACATCACCCGAGGAACTTTTCAAGCTTGGAGCCCCGAGGAAAAAAACGTTTCAAAAACGTGTCGGAATGTTTTTGAAATAGACATCGAGAAGCATGACCTCGAAGGGAGCCAGGAACGCGTGTGCATAAAAGAGGGCTCGCTAACATCCGTTACACTTGAAATGTCAAGAGGTCGTTTTGTCTGCCATGTCAAGCCTTCCTCAGAAGGTGTCTGCCATGTCTAGCCTTCATCAGAAAGTGTCTGCAATGTCTAGTCTTCCTCAGAAGGTGTCCCTGAAGACATATACAAAGTGTCAATACAAGCGGAGGCTGTCAGTAGCAATCGGGTTTTGAATGGATGTTTAATATGAGAATGCGGCGATGTTTTTGCAAGGCAAAGGTCAAGACAAAAGATTACTTCGAAAAAAAAATGCCGGAAGAAGGCGAGACTCAACCACGTCAGAAAAAAAAAACCTTATTAACCATGAAACAGACGAAAGTCATTTGCAAATCTGACCCTTTTCCTGTCCATCAACTTCTGCGTGTGAATTTTCAAATGTAGTATGACTGGAATTTTAAAACAGGCTCCCGTAATGAATACTGCAGCCATAGCTGGCGCCGAAGCTACAGACGGTTATTAATTTAGAGCGGCTTTTCTATCCGTTGAAAAGCTGAAACCGAAAAGTATATCGGAACAGCATTTGTCAAAGTTGCAGTTATCTTCTGCGCTAATTTCTTTATGCGAAAAGCATCCTACAAGAATTATAGTTTTGTTTCCTTGTGTCGTATCTATAAGTTTTAGGTGCGCAGTCATATTCATATAGGCAATTCAAATACGTATGTGCGTGTACGTATATTCATATGCCTACTTACATACATAACTGTAAACACACACGTGTTCAGACTCACACGTATATATACATATCCATATACATACAACTGCACTTCTCCACACTTACAAACACACAAACACACACACACGAAATTATTATCAACTCAAAATTCCCCTGCAGTGAACATATTTAAAAATATATTAATTCTGAGGTAGAGCGAATCAAATATTAAAGGACATTTGTAGCTTAATGCATATATATATATATATATATATATATATATATATATATATATGTATGTATGTATGTATATGTATATTTATATAAACGAAAACTACACACTGCGATGCAAGAACGGAAAGCGATAAAAACCTCTTCTTTTCGGTAACTGCAACCGAGGGAAAAGTATCATTTTTGTTGCCGGACATCGGTAAAATGAGAACGAAAAACATTTCTATGTTCATTTTTATTCCGAGCATCATATGGAACGGAATGAATCCTTGTTTATTTCTGTTTCTGCCAAAGCCCTTGCAACTTGTTCCTCTCTGCAACTCGCACTTGTGGAAAAAGGGGAGAAATTTCCCCGCTTGTTTGTTCATTTTTGCATTTATTTATTGCTTGCTGGCCGGTTAGATGCCTGAGGAATGCGATCAAAAACTATATTTTTTTTCTTTATCGAATAGTTTCTCTTTATTCGTACATGTTATCATGTGCAATAACTGGTAAGCCTCTACATTTTCCTTTCTTAAACATTTTCACATGTTATCATGTGAAAATAACTGGTAAGCCTTTGCAATTTCTTATTTAAACATTTTTACAACCATGTGCCAATAACTGGTAAGCCTCTACAGCTTCCTATTGAAATATCTTACATATTATCATGTGCCAATAACTCGTAAGCCTTTATAGTTTTCTATTCAAACAATTTCACATGTTGCCATGTGTCAATAACTGGTAAGCCTCTACAGCTTCCTATTTAAACTAGTGATAAAAAAGCTTTATCTCGTAAGGCTTCATTTATCCGTGTGGTCGCTGGTATCAGCATCCAAGCCTTAGAAACTTTTGGTCAGCCATTGTTCCAGCATTCATGGAAGTCCGAGCATTCCTGCTGGAACTTTATCACCGTGGCTGCAATTCTCGAAGTAATGGTCATCTTTCGTCTGTAAAAGTAATCTGGATTTAGACCATAGACAGAAGATCTCTTATTGGTTACTTCAATAAACGTTAGTTCAACATCCAGCGACCAAACTTCAGTCCTTTTATTCCTAATCTTTGCAAGTTTTTGCTGATGGAGAGGATCTGCAGTCTGCTGCTGTGATACGATCGCACTTCTTAGTGCTGGAGGTTAGTCGTTCTCCTTATCATAAATAGAATATCGAAGAGATTGGCTGTTGTGTTGGTCTACGGAAATCAAAGTCAATAATTTTCCAAGAGAATTGTGAATTTGATGCTTTAAAGTGTCTCGTCGATGATTTACTTTCCTTCAACCTAAATCACCAATGTTGACAGTCAATCATTTTTAATCTTACACAACTTAGCTTAGCTTTTGTTTGCTTGTGCGTGATTTTTCATTAACTGACTATTTCCAGAGGAAAATAAATAACTACATATTTGTACCTTCTCTCTCTCGGCTTCCAGCCCTTCACTGTAACTACTAACGGAATGGAAAGATATGCTGTAAGGTTATTACTTCGAACAAATCGGGGAAGGAGTGGGGTAAGATCTAAAATGGAAAAAATGATAATAAAATGGATCTGTTGGTTCAAAGACGTCCTTGGACTACCAGTGCCAATCCTGATTGCGCTGCCAACTTGTCCAATAAACGTCTGGATCCAAATACGACTTGTGGTGCGGAAGACATTTCGTATTGTTTTCCAGTGCAAATGAGAAAGGCGTCTGTAATTCAGAGGAAATATAGTGACATTTTTAGTGAAGATTTGAGTATAATCATTGGAATGATCTCAGCCAGCATCATAAAAAGAGCGGTTCTCCAAGACATTCACTGTAACCGCGAACGAATTGAAATGTGACACAATTATTTACTTGATGGAAGCTAATAACTTTGCTCATTGATAACTTTCATTAAAAAATCATCATAAAGATAAGTTAGGAACATTTAAACTTTCATTAAAAAATAGTTATGTAGAAAAGTTTGCAACTTTTCAATAATGAAAATACATGCAAACACTGAAAGAAATAATTAAGAACTAATTAACCAAGGAAATCAAATTTGATGGAAACGTTTTGTCACTCGACCACTTTTAGCTTATAAGTATGAACCCATGAAATGCAAAAATGCAAAAGACAAATTTCCCCGCGGGAACAGTATAAGCTAATAATAAGTCAAGTAATCTTAAACAGAACGTAATATATTTTTGCGATATTTATTAGAGCACGGAGATAACCTAAATAAATTAATTAACATCTTCCGGAGTTTTGGCACCTCGACAAGATCAAGACAGGAAAAATGTCATGTGACGAAATTTGAGTATAGCTAATAAAAGGTTGGCAACTGACGAGCTTAAATGAAATAAATCCTTTCCGAAAGGTGGAGTGATTACTTTTTGACAGACGAACGAAGATTTCCTGGAATAATTAATAAGGGTAATTATGCTTACAAAACAGGGCGGGTTAATTATGCTCTGTTAATCACTTTCTTCGCGTCTGAGATGAGTTATAGGGAGTTGAAGCGTATTTGAGCACTAAGCAGTGTTAGTGACAGATTTCAGCTAAAGGGGAAATGCTTATTACCATGCTTGAATACGTTATTACAGTACTAAGAATTTTTTTTATTGCAATGTTTGAATGTTGAATGGCACTGAATCCATTTCATTATATAGCAAATATATTGACCTAATTACTTGCATATGTAATCGTGTTGATTTCCTATTGACTTCATTCCTTTCATTATTTAATATATTGATTTCATATTTATGATATTAATTGCAGAGCTGTCGTGTTATTGGCTTATTAATGATATTGATTACATATTTAATGCGCTGTGTCCATATTTACTTTATTCCTTATGCATTCACTATGTCCCTTTCATATACGTTTTACTTCTAATAATTATGATATCAAAAGTGCATTTCCATTACTATTATATATATATTTCATTAATTGCTTAAATTCCAGTGAAATTTATCATTGAGAAAAAATCATTTGCCCTTCATTATGAAGTTCACGGAATTGTCACATTTATTTTCTATTCAAATTCAATTATCCATCAAGGGAGTTTTAATTTTGCTTCATTATCAGTTTCCTCGAGATATTATTACACGAAGGATATCTGCGTTCAGATCATATTCTTTAGCACTTTCAGTCATTTTCAGCTTATTCTGTTACCTTGGAAACTGTTGCCATCCAAAGCAAGGTTAGATTTTCTGTCTTTGTTCGGCAATTTGTTCCTCCATCCTTTTAGTAAAGGCTGTTCTGCAAAATGATTTCAGGTCACTTCATCTCGTACTCCACCAGCAGGAAAATAGTTTAGGGAGAGTCCAGTTATTGGTTTGGGAGTTTCTATACACTGACGGGGATGCACTACTTTAGTAATAATAATAATAATAATAATAATAATAATAATAATAATAATATGCACGATCCCAAGATCCCTGAAAAGGAATCTGGAAAAACTAGAGGCTGAAGTAGCTCCAGGACTCGTGCAGATGAGTGTGATCCTAGAAACGGCGCACATAGTAGGAAAAATGATGGACTTCTAAGGAGGCAGGATGCAACCCGGAAACCCACACTATAAATACCACCCAGTCGAATTGGAGGACTGATAGACTCAAAAAAAAAAAAAAACAATAAAATAATAATAATAATAATAATAATAATAATAATAATAATAATAATAATAATAATAATAATAATAATAATAATAATATAATAATAATAAAATACACCCAGTCGAATTGGACGGGACTGTGATAAAAAAAATAAATAAAAAATAAAATAATAATAATAATGTGAAGGGAGGAGACCCTCTCACAAAGAGGATGGCAGCATCAGTGGAATTGATTTTATATATGGTCTTTTCAATTCTTCTTATTATCTCTTCTCATCAGGGCTGATATTTTGCTAATAGCTGGCCGATGTTCATATCCTCTTTTTAGTTAAGAAATGTCTTCTAAAAATACTATCATATCAATAAATTAGTATTTTTAGAAGACCTTTCCTTAACCAAGATATGAACATCGGTCAGCTATCAGCAAATATCGGCCATGATGAAAAGAGAATAATAAGAAGAATTGAAAAGATCATATATGAAATCAATTCCAATGATGCTGCCATCCTCTTTAACAGAATAATAATAATAATAATAATAATAATAATAATTACAAGGGAGCATTTCACAAGAAATACAAAGAGGATGAACGAGCCCTTCGTAACATCATCGAAAGGAATGTCTCCATCCGGAACCCTGGCCACCCCCTGGAAAAAAGTAAAATTGATCATTTACTATAAAAGCAAGAAGACCAGTGGCCTGATTATGAAAAACAACCCAGCCCCTGTGATGCAGGACCCTCTCAAGAAAACTAACGTTGTCTACCAATACAAATGCCCTGTCCGGGAATGCCCCGGCGCCTACATTGGTATGACAACGATGCGATTTTCCAAGAGGATATCCTGCCACGCTCAGGAAGGCGCCATCCCATAATCATGCAAAAAACGTCCACAATACCAGGATAACTCGGAAGGACATTATTCCTAATATTGGTATTATCGATAAGGCAGCAGACCCACCGTCGCCTCCCGCCTCTTAGAGGGCCCTACACATCGGGAAGGAGAGACCCAGCCTTAACACCATCAAGAGACTTCACTCCTCCCGACGGTGGCACGTAGGGCGCTGCCCGCCGGCACCATAGAGCCGATCGAACGGACCAATCAGGTGCCCCTCCGCCCAATACTATGCTCCCTTCCCAGTCTCCGCAGCGTCCGCACGCGAAGAGCAGTGCGAGCTTACACCTCTGCAAGACGGCTTGACTCAGGGACTTAATCCTCTGTTCAGCCATGAAAACGCAGCGCCCATCAGACAGAGCACCTGGGACACAATAATATACCGCCGAACGACCCCATTCCAATCAGTTCACGCTCACCTTTCCTTGAAAATGAACCGATGATACGGTTGGAAACGGGTTGGAATTCCATTACTAAGATTTGTTAATCACTTTTGTTATCATAACAATAAATTAGTATTTTTAGAAAACATTTCTTTAACCAAGATATGAACATCGGCCAGCTATTAGCAAATATCAGCCCTGATGAGAAGAGAATAATAAGAAGAATTGAAAAGACCATATATAAAATCAATTCCACTGATGCTGCCATCATCTTTAACAAAACATTTTTAAGTTTGAGAGGGTCTCCTACCTTCAAATAATAATAATAATAATAATAATAATGGTGATGAGATCTGGACTTGAGTAAACTGAAAGAGATGGCAGAAAAAAGGCTAAGAAGCAAGAAAACAAGGGAGGAACTCAACGAGAAATACAAAGTACAAGAGAGGGGGACTAAACAACACAATAGAAGATGTAAAACAGAGGCTTAAGGCCAAAGCACACAAGATCCAACGGTACATGAACAGGAATAAGGGATACCAACAGAACAAACTATTCGGAACAACAGAAAAAGACTATACAGCCAACTAATAGGGGGAAGACCAACCACCCAGAAAATTCCCTGATGAACCGAACCAAGCAAGAGACTATGGGAAAAAAACATATGGAGCAATCCGGTATCACACAACAAACATGCAACATGGCTCCAGGAAGTCAAGGAAGATAAAGAAACAGGGAGAATAAAACAAAGATTCACAGACATCACGACAGACACAGTCAGACACCAACTAAAGAAATGCCAAACTGGAAAGCCCCAGGTCCCGATGAATTCCATGGATACTGGCTCAAAAACTTCAAGGCCCTACACCCACGAATAGCAGAACAACTCCAGCATTGTATCTCAAATCACCAAGCACCCAAATGGATGACCACAGGAAGAACATCCTTAGTACAAAAAGACAAGAGTAAGGGAAATATAGCCAGTAACTACAAGGCCTATCACCTGCCTACCAATAATGTGGAAGTTACTAACAGGTATCATCAGTGAAAGGCTATACAACTACCTAGAGGAGACAAACACCATCCCCCACCAACAGAAAGGCTGCAGAAGGAAGTGTAGGGGCACAAAAGACAGTCCTCCTGATAGACAAAATGGTAATGAAGAACAGTAGGAGAAGGAAAACCAACCTAAGCATGGCATGGATAGACTATAAGAAAGCCTTCGACATGATACCACACACATGGCTAATAGAATGCCTGAAAATATATGGGCAGAGGAAAATACCATCAGCTTCCTCAAAAATAATACAATGCGCAACTGGAATACAATACTTACAAGCTCTGGAATAAGACTAGCAGAGGTTAATATCAGGAGAGGGATCTTCCAGGGCGACTCACTGTCCCCACTACTTCTTTGTAGTAGCCATGATTCCATGACAAAAGTACTACAGAAAATGGATGCCGGGTACCAACTCAAGAAAAGAGGCAACAAAATCAACCATCTGATGTTCATGGACGACATCAAGCTGTATGGTCAGAGCATCAAGGAAATAGATACCCTAATCCAGACTGTAAGGACTGTATCTGGGGACATCAGGATGGAGTTTGGAATAGAAAAATGCGCCTTAGTCAACATACAAAAAGGCAAAAGTAACGAGAACTGAAGGGTTAAAGCTACCAGATGGGAGCAACATCAAACACATAGATGAGACAGGATACAAATACCTGGGAATAATGGAAGGAGGAATATAAGAAAACAACCAAGAGAATGAAAGGACACGATCAGGAAAGAATATATGCAGAGACTCAGGCGATACTCAAGTCAAAACTCAACGCCGGAAATATGATAAAAGCCATAAACACATGGGCAGTGCCCAGTAATCAGATACAGCGCAGGATAGTGGAGGGAATGGACGAAGGCAGAACTCCGCAGCATTGATCAGAAAACCAGGAAACAAATGACAATACACAAAGCACATACACCCAAAAGAGCAAATACGGATAGACTATACATAACACGAAAGGAAGGAGGGAGAGGGAATACTAAGTATAGAGGACTGCGTCAACATCGAAAACAGAGCACTGGGGCAATATCTGAAAACCAGTGAAGACGAGTGGCTAAAGAGTGCATTGGGAAGAAGGACTAATAAAAGTTGACGAAGACCCAGAAATATAACAGAGACAGGAGAGAACAGACAGAACAGAGGACTGGCACAACAAACCAATGCACGGACAATACTGAGACAGACTAAAGAATTAGCCAGCGATGACAATTGGCAATGGCTACAGAGGGGAGAGCTCAAGAAGGAAACTGAAGGAATGATAACAGCGGCACAAGATCAGGCCCTAAGAACCAGATATGTTCAAAGTACGATAGACGGAAATAACATCTCTCCATATGTAGGAAGTGCAATACGAAAAATGAGACCATAAACCACATAGCAAGTGAATGCCGGCACTTGCACAGAACCAGTGCAAAAGAGGCATGATTCAGTCAAAAAGTCAAAAGCCCTCCACTGGAGCCTGTGTGCAAGAAACATCAGCTACTTGCAGTAATAAGTGGTACGAGCACCAACCTGAAGGAGTGATAGAAAACGATCAGGCAAAGATCCTCTGGGACTATGGTATCAGAACGGATAGGGTGATACGTGCAAACAGACCAGACCGGCGTGACATTGATTGACAAAGTCGAGAAGAAAGTATCACTCATTGATGTCGCAATACCATGGGACACCAGAGTTGAAGAGAAAAGAAAGAGAGGAAAAAATGGATAAGTATCAAGATCTGAAAATAGAAATAAGAAGGATATGGGATATGCCAGTGGAAATCGTACCCATAATCATAGGAGCACTAGGCACGATCCCAACCCAAAGATCCCTCCCTGAAAAGGAATCTAGAAAAAAAACTCCTAGTAGGAGGCTGAATGTAAGCTCCAGACCAGGACTCATGCAGAAGATCGTGTGATCCTAGAAACGGCACACATAGTAAGAAAGAAAAGTGATGACTCCTAAGGAGGCAGGATCCAACCCGGAACC
>NC_061093.1:58451021-58483521 GCF_015104395.2 Macrobrachium nipponense | reverse complement strand
ACGGGACCTACAGTTTATTGTGGGACCCGAACCAAATTAAATCGAGAAATGACTCCGAATACTCCAAATCGAACTTCGGACCACCAGATTATTAGTCGAGCGAGAAAACCATTCGTCCAACGAGGAACTGCTGTAATTTGGACAAACCGTACACTTTGACATTTCGGGTAGTTTAGGTGAAAAGCATGGCTAATGATTGTCCTTATTCTGCACTTTAAAGATAATTCGTCTAGCGTCATCTAGGCAAATTTAGGCCTATCCAAATTTCCAAATTAAATACTTGACTCGCTAATAGGCCTGTTTTTCCCGTATTGTTATTATCTTTATTAATATTTTTCAATCTAGTTTTTTCGATTTTAGGATTGGAGGGTAAATCGCTCGGATCGCTTCTCGGGGCTAATGTTGATCAAATGCCACTCATAAGTGATTCCCAACATTTGTTACCACTTTCTAAGAGTTTGGTTTTGTGGTGAAATCATTAGCGCTATACCCATGACCCGATATGGTATCACTGGGGTTTATGATAATCTCCCATCCAAGACTTAATTAACTGATGCAATGTCTCCTTGGGGGACTATTGCCTTATGTAGTGCAATGTAGGCAATGCAAAGGTCTCTTGGCTTTATTTATTCGGCGTCCATTCTGCACGTTTCATTTATCCTTCTTCGTCCCTGATACATTTTCCACCTCATCTGAGAATAAATCCTTAGGTTCGCTCAGTGAGATTCGAAATATGTGGCTGAGTGATTTCGCTGAACTCAAATGAAAGTGATCATGGTAATGGCATAAAGATGCCCCTGGGTAAATCTGATATCAAAACAATGGCATCCATACCCAAATCTCATCCACCTTGATATTTAGGAGTTCGTTGTCCAGGAGAAATAAGACTATCGCTGTAGCACACGTGTTTCTTTGGGCTGAAAATGTGCAAGTAATCCGCTTTCCATTATGATTACATCTCGCTCCGCTAATATGAGAGAGAGTTGATTACCGGAGACTGATTTACCTGATTTAATTTCTGAGCCTAATTAATATTACTGGGTCCCCGGTTCCTATTTGTATCTGTCTCATATATGAAGCAAAATGACTGGAATTACTGCGTTAATTAATAACGAGGTTTATTTCAAAAGTGACAGACGGGTAAAGAAAGAAGTATAATCGTCCTCACTAAACAAAGGAACACCAGGAATAGAACATGAGATGATTCTGAATAATTATCACAAGCTATTGTCGTCTGTGGGTTAAATTCTAGTTCTCAGTTTGTAATTTCCTCGACCTTTGTCTCTGATCCTTTGAAAGACAACATTATACACAAACAATGATTAGTATCTATATATTTCTATAGTACAAAACTGATTGATCGGAAACCAGGTTTATAGAATTATCCCTCAACACTTTCTTTAACAAAAGTCCTAACCAGAAAGGAGGTCACTTCTAGTAATCCTCGCGTGGAATGGATTCCTGCAGTTCCATTTAGATGTTATCAGCTTTTCTTAATTTAATTTTTTGAACTTAATGCATAAATATATTCATGCTAATCTTATAAGAGCCTGGAAATGTGACTTCTGTGGAATCGTGAAACTAAATTGTAAAAACAGTCCCAGTAATTCCACTCGGTATTACACAGACATAGAACTAAAAGCTCTTTACATTTTGTTAACCTTTTCCCGAGCCATCGTTAAGAATAACTTATTGAAAATCTCTCTCTCTCTCTCTCTCTCTCTCTCTCTCTCTCTCTCTCTCTCTCTCTCTCTCTCTCTCTGACCTTATGAATACACATGTTGATGTTCAGGAGGAGAAAATATATACAGTTCAGAGAGAGTTGCGTCTCTCGAAATATCTTCTCTCCTCTCTTCTTATCTATCATTCTCGGCTTTCCCCCTATTCTTCCAGCTCCATTTTTGAGATGGTTATTGATGGGAACTATTAATTCACCGAGACCGTTTTGATCTTTTTTTGTTTTTAGTTCCTCAAGGACGATCCTCCAAATGATTTGTTCGCCATAAATTCAACCATTTGTCCCTTTTTGTCTTGGAATACGAACTGCGGCAGACTTCCGCTTCTGGAGAGATCACATGATTATCACAAAAAATGTCATCAGAATATGGCATTTTGTACAGAGATCTTTAATTCTCCCGTTATCATCAGAAAACCGATTGCCTTATCTGTCTCATTCAACCCATGTCTGGTAAAGAACAAATCTAAGCCAATTTATTTCAGAAAATGGCTCTTTTCTTTCGCTTCAGTTTTTTCTTTTTTTACGAACAGTATTTGCTTTGGGTCATTTTCCCCATCTGAAGCAGCCTCTAGCTAAGAGACTACGTTATGTCCTTTTCGAAGGCATTTAGATACTAGAAATATACCTCAGATTGTAAAGATTGTCTCTATTTTGTCTGGAAGACCATGAAACAACTGCCAAGAGGCCCTGAGTTAGATGACGTGCCTTTCAGTTTGTTTTTAATACCGTATAACACTGGTGGATTAGTGAGAATGACTGGAGGAAGAATGTCTGCAGCTCAGTTGCTGCAGAGAGCCGGAAATAGAGAGGAATGGCCAGCCATGATTACCGACGTCCTTGGGGATATGGCACCTGGATGATGATGATATCACTTGTTATGTAGTCTTAGGCAGAGACTCGAGCCTTCTTCTCAGGAGGTCAAATAACACCAATCATTCATCTCTTGAGTTGAAACTTGCATCTTCTCTGAGTTACAACACGATTATGTGATCTGGCTGTTATATATTTGGGCAACAACAAAGTCATTTTACTAACTCCCTTTACCTCTAAGGAAAGAGGTCACAGTGACATTTACTAAAACCAGCAATTACATATTCTTCAAAAGGCTCAATTTGGTGATGATTTTCAGCAAAAGACTGTAGTAATAAATATCAAATAGTGGTGTTTACGAATGTTTCTGTCGTTACAGCTTTACGCTTCTGCCTGGCCAAGTCCCGGATAAAAGAGGGTGGGGAGAAAGGGGGGCGGGGTGTTGTGGGAGGGGTGAGATATGAACCAAGCGTTACTGAAACTTTCGTTAAACACTATCGTAGTCTGGCACAAATCGGCACTGTGCCACAATGAGGCATAGAAGAATCCATTTGATTAAGAATTAACGCTGGTATGTGCCACCCTCGCAGAGGTAATTCTCAGTCATTCAGATACTAATCATTGGCATAAAGTGAATAAGTTTGGAATAATAACGAAAGTTCTACAACGAGGGTGGCGACTCCCTTCGGTCTTTGCAAAGCTAATAAGGGTCCCTCCATAACATTTTCCCCTTCTTCCTTTGTTACTAATACCCCTTTCAGCTCTCGTTTATATTTCAACCTACTCTTCAGCGATGATGCATGAGAAGTTATCATGTCTTTGTTTGTATATACTACCTTTATTGAGATTCTATTGCTTTTGATATCGTCAAACTTCGCTCAAACGGATATATATATATATATATATATATATATATATATATATATATATATATATATATATATATATAATATATATATATATATATATTATTTATTTATTTATTTATTTTATTTTAGTACTACTTGCTGTCTTTGGTAATGTTAGCTGCCAGTCTTATTTAATTTTGCTTGAACTATTTATTATTATTATTATTATTATTATTATTATTATTATTATTATTATTACTTATTATTATTATTATTATATTATTATTATATTTTATTATTATTATTATATTATTACTTAGGAAGCAGATGTCTCTCAAGCATACTTTATTTAAAGTAATGGCTACCTCAGCAGCGTTACGCTTGTAGAGATTTTTCTCTATTTTTCGGGAGGTCATTTTCAAATGCAGGATCAAGATCAGTTTATATATGTCTCTATTAAAATTTTACAGATAAACTATAATCTCATAGTTATCAAAGTCAATAACGGTCTCTCTCTCTCTCTCTCTCTCTCTCTCTCTCTCTCTCTCTCTCTCTCTCTCTCTCTCTCTTTTCGCTACTCCGCCCACGAAGACGCAATCTCCCACGACAGTATTATTCGCCATACTACAATAATAAGGAGGAAACCTCGACCCTCGCCGCCTGCGTCTTCTGGAGGCGCTACTCATCCGGGTGCAGAAGCCCTCCATGAATACGACACAGGAGGCCTTTTTTTGCTCCTGACCTACGTTCGAAGTAACACACCAGTGCCGGCAAGCAACATCATATCGCCGCTCGAAAACGCCCCAGTTCAAGAAAATGTAATCGGAGACGACTTCGACTCTGTCAATAATAGCAACATTCACTTCATGCGGCCATTGGCCAATTCAAATTTAGCCCGCCGTGACGTCCCGCTACTGCGATGATCGGCACGACTATAACACGCGCGCGCGTGGCTCATGTTTTAGCAGACAGCCCGGCAGCCAATCATCAATCAACTCCCAGCTAATAGCCAATGAAAAAGCAGAAGCGAGAGGACTCCCCGCTGCATCTCCAGTACATAAGCAGACAGACTCGCAACAAAAAGCTTTCTCTCCTACTGACGGGTACCGTAAGGTTCAAAGGGGTTGCAAACCTGCCTGTTTCCCTCTTTCATTTCAACAACAAACTGCCAAAAGCACTGTTTTTCTATCTTTACAGATAATCTAGCCACGGACTGCTCCAGGAGCAAGAGCCCGTGCCAGTACAAGGCTGGCTTAATCTTAAACAACAACAACAACAAACTGGAACCATTTTCTCAGTTGACAAGCCAAGCAGTAGCATTATTACCAGCAGCGAGAAGAATGCAATGTCAGGCAGGCTTTCGTCGAAGGTTCATGAACTGCCCAAATGCAAAGATTAAGATTAGGATATCTGTGCAACTGGCCTGACCGCCGCCAAGGTAGGAACTTGGCATTCGGCTCGTCGATGGGCAATTTTTGAATGACCGGAGCCTCGCCAGATCTGTCCGTAATGTCCCTCCGAAATTCTGGATCATCTGATAATAACCCTGAATCATCCGTGGAGGTATTATCTTTAGCATTTCCCCTTTAGCATTTCCTTAAAAAACAACCTTTTCCCACTCTAAACTCGTCCACCACCAACCCCCGCCGATACTGACGTTTACGCACATTCTCTCAAACTAATTATCTTCCTACGTCTTCCATCTCTTCCACGGCATGATCGAGTAAATGAAACGCGGCAACAAAAATACGTAGAGTTTTACAGTTTTTTTTGTTCTTGCTCTCTCACGATTTATAATTCAATTTTCTCTGCTGGCTACCTTCGTCTCGCTAGTACTCGCTACTATCGCTCTTTCTCTCCTACTGATGGGTGCCTTAGGGCTAAAAGATGTTTGTAACCTTACCTGTTAACCTTTCATTTCACCAATACCATCTCACTGAGCCAGAGCCCGTGCTGGCATAAGGTCAGCTTTATCAAAAGCAACAACAAAATCCATACAGCCTTATTACATCAGCTACCTCCGCCTCAGTCCCAGAAAAAATGTCATGGCAGACACCAAATGATATTCAAAATTCAAAATTGACATTAAGCTTCGAGAAACTCTTCGGGCTGTACACCGAAAGTTTAACCAATTTCCCAGGCGCTATAATAAATGACATGCCAACCTCCGGTGCGTTGCTCACCAGTTTAAGCAACATTGAGGAAACCATAATTAGAAAAATAGAGAAGAACCTCTATAACATTAATGCAGCTGATGTAGCAATTTTCTTTAACCAAACTTGTTCCAAAGAGCGTTTACTTTAAGAATAATAACAATAATTATAATAATAATAATTTGATTTCAACTGCTGGCAAGGATTACCTCCCGAGCATTATCCTCCATACGAGCTGTGAAAAACTTGTAATAATACTAAAAATAACAATAATAATATTTTTATAATTAGTATTATAATTTCCACCATCTGTAGTACATCCATCTCGACGGAAGGGACTCGGTCGGCTTTGAGTGGCGCACTGTAGTCGGCACTAAAGGCTCTTTGCAGTATCCTTTCGGTCAGGGTTACTTCTATGTCACTTTTTTTATTTTATTCTTTCGCTTTGGTTTCTGTCTACTTAGCTGGCAAACTGATTCTACTTACGCGGAACCCATAGCCCTTTCACCTTGTTAAAGTAATTCTCTCTCTCTCTCTCTCTCTCTCTCTCTCTCTCTCTCTCTCTCTCTCTCTCTCTCGGGAACATCATGTATTCTCATTTCCACATTCCCAGGAAGAGAGACAAACAAATACAATACTTGCAAAGCTTTCATCTCCCCACATGTCCTCTCTTTTCTCTGCTTATCCACGATTTTCGGTTTTGCTCTTCATCTCGAGTTTCTTTTTCCGGTGATTTTCAGCTCATCAGATCGTGGGACAATTTTAGTCAGGGAGATATCAACTCACCGGGGCCGAGTTTAGATTTTTTTTTTCCGTTTGCGAATGAGGATCCTTCTTCAAAAGTATTTGCCCCCAATAAATTCAACCATTTATCATTTCTAATCTTCGCAAAACGAAGTGCGGGAGCACACGCGTCTTTGAGACCTCATAAAATCCAAAGACGAAGATATGATAAGAATGGGTATTTGATTGAGATTGACGTTTGATTATTACTTTACATTTGACTTACATTTTGAAGTCAGTGGCCCCTGTGTGCTTGATCCATGTGAATAGTTTTCATCTATTGAAATATTAACAATAATAAGGGAGAAACAAATCCACTGTTATGTAAATGTACATATATCTAAATCTAAAACTTTAAATAATCTGTTCGGTTCCCCTTATCAGTCTGATAAGGGGAACCGAACAGATTCCCGAAAGCTATCCTTAAAGTTTTAAATTCAAATATAAGTACATTTACATAACTTAGGATTTTTCTCCATTTGAAGACTCGTGGTAATATGAGGATTTTTTAAGTAATAATAATAATAAAATAATAATAATAATAATAATAATAATAATAATAATAATAATAATGCCTTTGAACATGGATTGAAAGTTTTAGAGAGAAGACTGGATGAGAGACTAGGAGAGATTGTAAAGATCGGGAAACAGCAGTATGGATTCATGAGAGGAAGAGTGACGGTGGATTAACACAACCTGGAAAAATAGTCCCCTAATGTATCTTTCGACCTTTCGACCTCTCTGAATGAAAGGAATAAATAGATTCTCTACCTCTCAGGCAAGATGTCACAAAGAAATTTACTTAGACCAATCACGACCCTATCTTTAAATGTCCGTTTTCTATGAGACTGAAAGTTGAAGTAAACCTTATATATATATTTCGCTCCCATCATTCGAATATTGCTAATTAGGATAACGTGAACAAGTTTGGAATAATAATGGAAGTTTGGAAGCGAGGGTAACGAGTCGCTTTAGTCTGTACAAAGTTAATAATGGTTCCTCCATAACATTTCCCCTTTTCTTTGTTACTCATTCCCCTTTCAGCTCTAGTCTATATTTGACCATCTCTTCAACGATGACACATAAATAGTTATCATCTCCTTTGTCTATATTGACTTCAATTATTGACAGTTAATTATTTCTTGATATCGCTAAGTTTTGATGCTAAATAAATCTACATTTATTATACCCTGCGACTCTAGATATCTTTTGCGATAGTCGTCAAAAATCTCTGCTTTCATCTTGCTTTAACTGCTTTTCATATTTATTATTATTGGTAAGATAGATTTCGCAAACAAAATCTTATTTAAGTCAGCATTTGATATGAGATTTACATTTACGACTACTTTTTCCCTTCTAGGAAATTGCCTTTTTTTTTTTTCCTTCCACAGAAATGTTCTTATGATTTCTCTAAACTTCATGCAGAATGAAAGTGGAGGTACTGAAGACGAGTGTTTTATCTTTTTATTATTATCTTGAATTTACCACTTAGAGAATAACCGCCTCGTTCTCCCTTAGTGAGCACCGAAAGGCATCTTCATAGGGATAGAACAGCAATGGCTGTCCTCACGTCAGCTTTGAGTTTTGCTTTTGGAGCAGCAGCCTGCAATGCTGCAAAACCACGTCTCTTTTTCTCATGCAGATGGTAAAAGTGTTACCTTAATGGCCCAGTACAGGATTCTGATCAGGGTTAGTCACCTAGGGTCAAGCACAGGTCAAGAGGCCAACTAATAACCACATTTGTGTCAGAAGGTGGAGAGGATATTTACATTTTGGGTAGATTGCGAAAATAACTCGCTCAGTTAACTTAGAGTTTAATTTTTCATACAAACCTACGTTGTGTTATTGTTGTAAAATAAATGACAAATTTGTTTTTTGTAAAAGGGAAACTTTAAACCACACGCAGGAAGCGACAAAGGTTGACGATTAAAGGCGAAGAAAGTAGTCAACAGAATTTTGACAATGAAAAGAAGGACGCCTGGAAAGTCTTTCTGGAATGAAGTAGTGTGGAGCATCTGGAAGCTTGAATTAAACATATGCGATAATAATAATAATAATAATAATAATAATAATAACTAATAATAATAATAATAATAATAATAATAATAATAATAATAATAATAAGTATCAAGGCCTCAAAATAGAATTAAGGAGGGTATGGGTTATTGCCAGTGGATTTTTTACCCATAATCATAGGAACACTAGGCACGATTCCAGCTCCTAGAAACGGCGCACATAGTGAGAAAAGTGATGGACTCCTAAGGAGTCAGGATGCATCCCGGAACCCCACACTATAAATACACCCAGACGAATTGGAGGACTGTGATGAACCAAAATAATAATAATAATAATAATAATAATAATAATAATAAAAATAATAATAATAATAATAATAATAATAATAATAATAATAATAATAATAATAATAATAATAATAATAATAATAATAAAAGTTTTACTTTTCGACGATATTAGATGCAAGTCAAGGCTCTGCAACGGATAACCTTCCTTGTCCTACATCGAAAATGCATTAGCTCGTCGGTAGCTGTCATAAGCAATGCCAATAACAGACTGAGTTTCAGTGGACCCTAATCTCCATTAACCTCTGTTTATTCGTGTATCTTTTAGACCGCCAAAATTTCTCGGATATTCAATTCTCAACATCAGTCGCCTGTACATAGATTTAGATTTTTGCGTATTTCAAAAAAAAAAAAAAGGAAAACTCTAAAATCTAAATAGAAAAGGGCAGATTAAAGTTGACGGTCTCTTGCCTCTGAGGTTTAGGAAGTTTAAATATACGATGAGATATTTATTTGTTGGCTCCTGTATCCTGCTATCTTTGAACCTCTTTTCTGCCCGTCTGTGTGTTTCTCTAGTAACCAAAAATATAATTCTAGCTCCCTGGTGAAAGAATTCATTATTGAGATAAATCATGAAGCTACGTCTGCATGTTACTGTCACGTCACTGGAAAAAAAGACGAACATTGAGTTGAAAAACTAATTTCAAAGAAAACCTTAAAAGTCAGATTCAAACGGAAATGATTCGTAATGGGGGTCTGACAGCTTAAAGCGTAAGAGCTAAGGTAAGGAATATTTTCTAGAATTTTTTTTCTTACATTAGTGAATCATCCTCTTTCCACTGATTTGTTTTTCTCTCGAATTGGCCGGTGACCTCAAGTTTACCCCGGCCTGGGGAGCTGAATATTCATCTCTCCCCCCGGCTTCTAATTAAATATGTACACGGAGTGTTGACCAATGGTGGATTAAGCTACGATATAAACAGAATTTGAAAAATACTGTTATTGTGGATGCATAGAAACTAATATGCATTTGGTATATTTCTGTCCCTCAGTTAAGAAATTTGTTGACCTGGCTTTTTGATTTACCAAATAAATGTTGTAAACTGAGAACTAGTAATAGGTTAAGGATTTTAAAATTAGATTTTGACTCGAAAAGGATGAAAATACGGTAGTGGTCCTAATATCTGTTTTTATAGCAGGGATATGGATGGGAGATACTTAGGATTTATGAGTAATGACCAGGAATTACTTAAATGGATAAAAAGTAGAATGGCCAATACTTTCAATGTGAATAAAGAAGTATCGACGAGTTAATATGTTTGTAATTTAAAAACATATCTAGATGAATAGTAAAAATCTTAATGTAGCGAGTATACTTTAATTTCTTTTTTTTTTATCTATATAAATATATTCTGATGCATATACAATATTACAAATTTATAAAAATATATTCTGATGTTTATACAATATTACAAATTGTAAGAATTGTTAATGTATATTTACTTTAAAACAGACCTTACCTTACAGACCTTATATATTGTTCGGGTTGCCCCAGGTCCCTCAGTATGAGGCACCTCTAATGTCTACCAGAGAGTTGCTAGTACATCTTCCGGTATATTTTGCATCTTCCAATCTTGGATGGTCTGGGATGCAGTTTAGATATTTGTCGAGCTTATTCTTAAACACATCTACGCTCACTCCTGTTATATTCCTCAGATGAGCTGGCAACGCATTTAATAGACGCTGCATTATCGATGCTGGTGCGTAGTGGATTAATGTCCTGTGTGCTTTCCTTATTTTTCCTGGTATAGTTTTGGGCACTATTAATCTACCTCTGCTTGCTCTTTCTGATATTTTTAGCTCCATGATGTTTTCAGCTATTCCTTCTATCTGTTTCCATGCCTGAATTATCATGTAGCGTTCTCTTCTCCTTTCTAGACTATATAATTTTAAGGATTGCAGTCTTTCCCAGTAGTCAAGGTCCTTAACTTCTTCTATTCTAGTTGTAAAGGACTTTTTTGTCACTCCTCTATTTTGTGCAATATCCTTTTGATAGTGTGGGTACCATATCATATTGCAATATTCAAGTGGACTACGAACATATGTTTTATAAAGCATAATCATGTGTTCAGCTTTTCTTGTTTTGAAATGCCGTAACAACATTCCCATTTTTGCTTTACATTTTGCCAATAGAATTGCTATTTGATCGTGCTATACATGTTCCTATTCATCATTACACCAAGGTCTTTAACTGCTTCCTTATTTGTGATTGTCTCATTATTAGGTCCCCTATATGCATATAGCTTTCCTTCTCTGTCTCCATAGTTTATTGATTCAAATTGATCAGAATTAAATACCATCCTATTTACCTCTGCCCAATCATATACTTTGTTAATTAAAGTCTCCTTGTAGCGCGTTCTTATCTTCATCACAAGTAATTTCTCTACTTATTCTTGTGTCATCGGCGAAACTACTCACTACTGTCTATGTCTGCAATCATAATAACAAACAGTAATGCAGCTAACACCGTACCTTGTGGCACACCAGAAATTACCTTAGCTTCATCCGATTTCTCATCGTTTGCAATAACTATCTGTTTTCTGTTGTGTAAAAATTCTTTTAACCATCTTCCTACTTTATCCACTATATTATGTTTTCTAATTTTCTTCGCTAATATATTATGGTCTACCTTGTCAAAAGCTTTTGCAAAGTCTAGATAAACCACATCTGTTTCATTTCCGCTTTTCATATTTTTGTATATGTTTTCGCGGTGGACTAACAGTTGGGTTTGTGAACTTTTTCCGGGTACAAAACCATGTTGTCCAATATTAAACAGATTATTTTTTATTAAATATTTCATAATATTTTTCTTCATAACCCTTTCATACACTTTCATAATATGTGATGTTAGACTCACAGGCCTATAATTACTTGCCTCCAGTCTTGATCCACTTTTGAATTTAGGGGGTAATATATGCTAATTTGTGCTCATCATAAATCGTGCCTGTATCTACACTTTGTCTTAATAATATTGCAAGTGGCTTTGCGATAGAATGAACTACTTTCTTTAACAAAATAGCAGGAACTCCATCAGGCCCTGCTGCAGCTCCATTTTTAATTTCATTAATAGCCTGCACAATATCAGCTTCATTGATATCTATGTCAGCTAAATATTCACTATTTTCGTCCCTTATCTTCATTATCTATTCTAAGGGTGAATTCTCTCTTATATGTTGCAAATTTCCTTTTTTTCATTCGTTAATCTCCCTTCAATTCTTAGAGGCCCTATTTTTATTCTTCTTTTATTCATCTTTTTCGCGTATGAGTATAATAGTTTGGGGTTTTGCTTGATATTTATTAGGGTTTTTTCTTCCAAGTCCAGTTTTTCATTATCTTTTGATTATATAATCTTTTGTTCTGCATTTTCTATCTTACGTTTTAGTTCTATAACTTTCCATGCATTTTTTTCTTTTGCAAGACCTTTTTTCCACTTTCTGATTTTCTGGAACAAGATCCTTCTGTCTCTTGGTATGCATGACTGATGATTACTTTTCTTCTTTGGTATATATTTATCCACTATTTTCTCTAATATTTTATAATATCTCCGTATTTACCCTTATGTCATCACTTACGAAAATGTTATCCCAATCTTTGTTTAATTCTTCATTTATTTCTGACCATTTTATATTTTTACTATAGAAGTTGTATTTTCCATATCCTTCCCACTTTTTCATTTCTTGCTTATCTCTGTTTTCACTTGCTTTGGAATGGACTGTTAATTCTATGACATTATGGTCTGAAATACTCGCATTTTAAACTATTATTTCTTTAACATAATTCATCTCGTTCACAAATACTAGGTCTAAAGTATTTTCCTTTCTTGTTGGCAGGTGATTTATTTGTTGAATGTTGTATTCTAGTAGCATATCTAATAGCTTTTCGAATTGCCTCTTATCTTCTGCACTACTATTACTCTCTTTTTTATATATATAAGTACAACCAAAATCTCCT
Organism: Macrobrachium nipponense; assembly: GCF_015104395.2. Classification (NCBI taxonomy): domain Eukaryota; kingdom Metazoa; phylum Arthropoda; class Malacostraca; order Decapoda; family Palaemonidae; genus Macrobrachium; species Macrobrachium nipponense. The sequence goes on along the minus strand of NC_061093.1, from coordinate 58,470,878 downwards.
ATTCCTTCTTTCCAGTCTACGAAAGGAAAGTTGAAGTCTCCAGATAGGAGAATAGTCCAGTCCTTGTGATTTCTACATATATCATCCAATTTTTCTATTATTAAGTCAAACTCTTTAGTATTAGGAGGTCTATATATTACTATGTTCATTAATTTTTCAGATTCAAATTCTACCGCTACTTCACATTCTGAGTTACTATATTTCTCATATATTTTTCCTTGTTTTTTGTCTTTCCCATATATTGCGGTTCCCCCTTGATTCCTATTTTTTCTATCTGATCTATAAGTTTGGAACCCTTTTATTTGATCATCACTCCCAGTCTCTTGGGAATACCAGGTTTCATTTATATTCATTATATCTATTTTCTTTTCAATTTGGGTTAGTTCTTCTAAGTACTCGATTTTTCTTTTTGAGTTACTCGTAACTAAACCCTGCGTATTCATCACTATGATGGTTTGCGTGTTTTCTCCTTCGTTTAATATGGGTAATAGTAAGGATTTTCCCATGGCTCTTTCCTGTTCTGGTATGTTGTTCTTTTTTTCATTTCCAGAAATTCTGACATTAAAAAATCCAACTTTTCCATAATATTTGATCTTCCTTCATCTTAATTATTCATTTTGTGTCTGAATCTGCAATTTTCTCCGTATCTGCAATATCCTCTATCATAATAAATACAGTTATTATCTCTTGAGTAGTATCTTGGAGCCGAGGCTTTAAAATTTTTTGCTGACATCTCTGCATATCTCGTTGATGGCTTGCTTTTTTTTTTACCTGATATTCTTTATTCCTCTCTTTATTTGTTTCTTTCTTATTTTGGATTTTATTACTTGATTAATTATTTATTTAATTGTGATTCATGGCTACAGGGTGCATATATTTACATTTTTTGTTTAACTTACATCCTTTTCCTTCTTTTAGGTTTTTGCATATTTTTGGATGCAGATCTCTGCAATCATCCTCATAGCCATCTAGGTATGCACATTTACCATATATTTCATAGTTGTGACATACCTTAGGATGTTTGTGAGTAACAACATACTTTCTACCAAATCTTTCAATTCCCTCTTTTCAAAAGGTTGAAGACTTTGTCTTTTTTGTCTATTTTTTCCTCTTTCCCGTCATTGTGAAGATCTGGGTAGAGCCTCTTCGGGATTTTCTTTTGTGTTGTCATATCGTAATTTATTTCTTCGTAAGTATGCTGCTTTATTGCCTCATATGTAGTATCAATGAGTATCTCTGCATCCATACTTTTATCTTATCCTTTGTTTTCCTTATTTTTTTCTGTCATTTCAGTTTGTTTACTCTTTGTTTTTGTTTACTTTCTTCTTCCGTTTTCCTCTTCTTCTTCTTCCTCTTCCTCTTCTTCTTCTTCCTCTTCCTCTTCTTCTTCATCCTCAACGATTTGTACATTAAATCTTGATTTAATAACATTGTCTATCCATGATAGACATGTTGAGCAAAATATTCTGGTATCCTTTCTCATATCTTGCATTACCTAGCACATTGTGGATGGGTCGAATTGTTGCATGCAGCACATTTTCTGATTAGGTTTTGTGGATTAACTATGCTATACAAAAGAGTAACTAAGCATACTACGTCAAAGAGAGAGAGAGAGAGAGAGAGAGAGAGAGAGAGAGAGAGAGAGAGAGAGAGAGAGTCTTTTATGATATAAGAAACACAATCAATATCTATCTAAGTATTGTTCCGTTTACTATACCTCTGATCATTTACTTGTACAGCAAGGAACAATGAAAACGATATGCATTATCAGACAAACCGTAGTTCTTTCTGCGAGCTGTTATCTAGTAACTGGTAGTTGGAAGGTGATAGGCCTTTGTCCTTGTTTAGTCTCCTTATCTGGGATCGCTGCTTTCGACGGAAGGGGCAGTCGAGGAGCTAAACAGTTGTGGCACCGTTGAGCTGCAGTGAGGTGTCGTTGGGGCTTTGTCTGTTATCTCGCGTAGTTTTATTAGTGTTCAAATTACTACGTTTCTCGGCATCTTGAATCGTATACTTCAGCAACGATGGAGTGTCCATATAGTTTGGATGGACGTCGGGTCTCGTTAGCGGATTTTTGGGTGGGTGACTTTGTGATGTTTCAAGGGTATATTTGTATATTTGGCCGTTTTGTTTTCAAATACACACCCGTTTATTTTGTCGGCTGTGATAACGTCTATGACATACTGTTCTGTCGTTGTAACTCCCATGTTCCTGGAACTTTTTCGTGTCTTAATTCTTCTTAATCTTTCAGGTGCAGTGCGGTGAAGGACAGAATGAGTCTACAGCAACCAGACGAGTTTGAAGACTACAACTCCACGAGGTGAATGGTAACTATACTATTGTAAATGGTGAGTATCTTATAACTTCTGTTTCTTCTCAAAATCTCTTTACAAGCTATCCTCCCCCATGATGTGGGGAGGAGCAACCCTTGACATACGGCAATTGGCCGTATGTCAAGGAGTGGAGCTTGCACTTCTAACTTAAACCCAAACAAATATGTGAAGTTTAGTACTTTTTAGTAGTTTTAGTATTTAGGTTTTGGTCAGTTAAGGTCCACTTTCCAGATTTAGTTTTTCTTGAATGTTATTAGAAACTTTACTAAAATATTGTTCTTATAATAATCTTTACAGATTTTAAGAAGTACCTTTTAACGTGTTTAATGATTTAAAGTAAGAACTTATTTTTACTTTAATTTTCAGGTCAATCTTTCTTATAAATGATTAACGAATCTATTTAGGTTAAAATGCTTAGGGTTGACGTCGTGCACTGAATAACCTTGCCTTGTCTGATGCTTTGTCTCGCATTGCAGATTGATGAGTATCTGGTGGAGTCTATAAATGGACAGACCCTTAATCACATTCTACAATAGCAGAGAGAGAGAGAGAGAGAGAGAGAGAGAGAGAGAGAGAGAGAGAGAGAGAAAAGCTGAGGAAGGAAAGGGAGGGTGGGACATCAACGGCACTTGTATACCTGTTACGTGCTGTAATTTCTCTGGAGTTTAAAGGCTACTGCACACGCCGTAGATTTGTGAACGATATCCTCGACAATAAACTTGTGAATTCATGAAAATTTTTTGGCATTCACGATTTTATTTTCCCCGAAAAATGTTTTGTTTCTTATGTGAATTGCGTTTGTATATCTGAATGTGTGCACCTTTTCCTGCTGTCATGGGTTTGATGGTAGTGATTTTGAAGTTTCCCTTAAAAGTCATTATAAATGGATTATGCTTTTAAAAGCCTTTTTCAATTTGAGTAAAATGCTGTTGGCCCATGAAATTTAATTAAAACTTTCAGAATTAGCGTTAGTTAAATGGTATTAAAGGCTGATTACAACGGTTTTGACTTTTACTTCGTTGTCATATTAGAAACTAACTTTGTAAGCATACGAGAGGTATTACCGTCCATACCAGAATGGTGAATTTATGTAAGTATAGAGAAGTACAGAAATTCGCCTAGCAACTAAAGGCGAGAACTGATCTGGGTCGTCCTGAGTGAAGTAGGCACCTAGAGATTTCTTAGTATAAGATGAAGACTTGAGAGAAACTGTTTCAAGATGTGCAATGGTGGACGAAATCGTCCTAATCAAGTAAATAAACGAGTGTGAACCATAGTTGGACTTAGACTTTGCAGGGGACGAGTTCCATTAGCGGCCTATTATCTGTACTGTTGGTTCAATTTCATATAAACTTTCGAAATATATCACTAAGATCTTGTCCCCGTTACTTGGAACCATCTCCGATTCTCATATATATAATTCTCTAGATTTAGTTGATAAATTAAGCAAAATTGCTCTTTGACCTACTGATAGATTCGTTAGTTTTGATGTATGTTCGCTTTTTACTAAAATCCCTATAGACTCTATTTTAGAATATCCTAGTAATGAACTAACTCAGCATGAATTACCTCTACCTATAAGTCACATTATTTCACTCACGAGTTTGTGCATTTGTGATTGTAAGTTTATATTCAATGGTGAATTTTATCAACAAATATTTGGCATGGCAATGGGAAATCCTTTATCACCACAACTCTCAAACTTGTACATGGAATTCTTTGAAAAACGCTACTTACCTAATAAATATCATTTATATTCCTGTAAAGTGGTATCGTTATGTTGATGATATTTTAGCTGTTCTGCCTGTGGGTATTGATGTAAATGATTTACTCAATAAATTAAATAACCAGGTACCATCGATTAACTTTACTCTAGAATTAGAAAAAGACAATTGCCTCCCTTTCTTAGATGTTTTGATACATAGAGAGCCATTTCAATGTAAATTCAGTATTTATAGGAAACCGACCAAGAACTTAACTTAATGTTCATTTCTTCTCAGGCCACCATCTTAACATAAAATATCAATTTTTTTCTTCTATGTTTTTACGAGCATTGCGCATTGTCAGTCCACAATATTTGGGTCAAGAAATTGAATACATAAGAAAAATAGGGAAAGATTTATGCTATCCTTCACATATATTAGATATTTGTTATAATAAAGCCCACAAAAAGTTTTATAGCGTAAATAACACGCAAAAAGAAAATTCTAAGAACATACTCAGTTTTCCTTATTTTAACAGATTTGAAACCATTAAATCATTGTTAAAATCTTTTAAATGTCAACTTTGTTTTTTCCTATAATAACACACTAAAAGGTATGTTAATAAAAAATGGCCCCAGAGAAAGCAACAACATGATATATAAAATTCCATGTATGGACTGTCCCTCATTTTATCTCTGACAGTCTAGCAAGGGCCTAGAAGTAAGGCTAAGCCAGCATAAATATTCTGTAAAGACTGGGCAAACATCTAATGCAATATTCATTCATTTAAGTGAAAACAACCACCGAATAAATTGGGTTGGTAGTTCAGTAATTGCAAGGTCAAGAGATGTCTTATCACGAAATCTTTTAGAATCTGCTTTAATACAACTTACTTTTCATTGTAATTCCAATGTTAGTCTTGGCCTTTTCATTTAGACACTTGCATTTGTAACATGTTTAAGAATGACCTCAAAGATATAATTACAGACTTAAATAAAAATTAGTTGCCTTAGAGTTATCTTCGTTGTAATGTATGTCTAAAATGTATTGTGAATATGTATCGTGAATATGGTTTTGTTTACCAAAGTTCTGAATAGCTGTCACCTATAATCCTTTAATTGTCTTGTCCTTGTATCTGAGATGATTGTCTTAAACTTTTAATCTCACCCATTGTTTATGCTTGTTTGGGAAGGTTACTCATCTTCCAGGTGTGTCGGATTCTAGGTACTAATCTCTATAATCCCTATCTGTCAGTTATACGAACTCTTCTGTATTTGTGTTTTTCTATGTTATGTCAGTTCATCTGCTTAGTAAAGGACGTTTAAACGACGAAAGGTCTCGCGGATACTCCGTCGTTTATTGTCCTTCGTGGCATATATCTTTATTTATGGATTTATCACGTTCCTAACTTTCGTGATTCAGTTACACATACATCATATATTATATATATATATATATATATATATATATATATATATATATATGTGTGTGTGTGTGTGTGTGTGTGAGTGGTGTGCTGTGTGTGTGTGTGCATAGTAGTTGTTACATACCAAAAACGAGAGAAATGCGCAAAGGTAAAGACGTACAGACTACTTGCCTTAAGCTTTTCAAGGAAGAAGGCCTGAATGTGACATCACGCACTCAAAAAGGATAAGTTCCCAAAGTTAGGAGGCGTCACAGCAAGAACGTCGTGAAAATTGGTTCAAAGGAAACATCAAAGAGGAAGATGAAAGGTTGGGATTATGGCGGGAGAACGGGAAGCTGAACTTGGGGAAATAATATAAGTTTCCGTGCACACACGCACGCACACATACAAATATATATATATATATATATATATATATATATATATATATATATATATATATATATATATATATATATATAATATATTAGCTAACCAACCAGGTATTGCTTGGGAAAACTTTGAATGACAACCGATTAACTATTTCTATCTCTCTCTCTCTCTCTCTCTCTCTCTCTCTCTCTCTCTCTCTCTCTCCCAACACCCCCTCTGTTCTTTCTCTCACATCCTCTCCCTCTCACTCTCTCTCTCTCTCCTGTTAAGATAGTTGCTTCAGTTACATTACCCTGGCATATTTTACACATTATATTTCACCACTTCTCACCCTGCTATTACTATCTGTGCTGTACTCGGACTGAAGCGTATAGGGAGGGTCTCTATTCATCCGAGCGACCTCACAAACTATGGATTATGTATTGTTTTTCGTTATTTGTGCATGTCACCTCCTTCCTCCCCCTTCTCACGTCCTCTTTCTGTCGGGGCTGAATTGGACTTAAAGGGCATAGGGCGCTTCATTGTTTTCAGTGACCTGAACAATTATGGATAGACAAAAATATCTGTCATTTTTTGGTTATTTTTGCATGACACCCCCTTCTCACCTACTTCTCACCCCTTCCCACAACCCCTTTCCTATCAGGGCTCAACCTGGACATAATGGGCATCAGAAGTGTCACTATTCATCAGAGCAACCTCAAAAACTATGGGTTAGAGACTAATATCTGTCTTTTTTTTCAGTTATTTGTATTTTTCATCCCTTTCCCACCCCTCCCCACATACACACCCACCCTCCCCCCCAACACTCAACCCTTTGGTTCCAGAGATGTGTTACCCCTACAGTATTCTTTCCCATATGCTAAGTATATATGGAGTATACATACATGCATTTATATAGATGTATATATATATATAATATATATGTATATATATATATCATATATATACTTTTTAGGGCCCAATTTTTCAAGGATACAGCATTCATTGAATAGAATGGCTTTTTCACTGTTTAACAGCTTTTTTGAAATTGATTCATATTTCTAATGGAAGACTCAGCAGAAAAGATCACCAAACTGCAAGAAGAAAGAGCAACAAAGTGGAGTGAATTTTGTGTATCAGTACGCTTGATAACGTCAATACGTATAGGTTGACGAAACAGCTGTCGCGTTTTTTGAAAAATCATAGGTAAGGAGGTAAATGGAAGAACACCATATGTGTCCATTAGTAACCTGAACAATGAAGTGAAGAAAATAGTTAGAAAATATGAATCTATTTCAAAAAGCTGGTAAGCAGTGAAAATGCCATTCTATTCAATGAATATATATATATATATATATATATATATATATATATATATATATATATATATATATATAATGTGTGTATAAATATATATATATATAATATATATATATATATATATATATATATATATATATATATGTATATATATATAATGTATTATATATATATATATGTTATATATTATATAGTATATATATATATATATATATTACTATATATATATATATATATATATATATATATAATATATATAATATAATTAATCGGCAGATTAATTGTATATATATATACAACAATTAATCGGCAGATAATTTTGGTAACCGGCTATATTTACAATTTTGCCCACTAATCGATATCGGATTTTTGTTTGAGTAATCGGTTTTCATTAAATTCTTGGTATTTTTTTGTATTGGTTTGAATGCTGGAGCAAAAAAAAATATTGGTTGACAGAGAAACCGGAAAACGTATTGGATAACGACGTAAAATTCATGGAATATTTTCTTGGACACAGCCACTATCGTTATGGTGATATAACACTACCCCAGTGCTTGAATGCGTATGGGGCTGCCCCGTGTCATAGCAACCCATAAGAAAAAGAAATCCAAAGTTGAAGAGAAACCCCTTGAACCCTCCAGAGGCCGAGGGGATTTGTGATTAAATGGTTTTGCGAAAAGAAATGAATTTAGAAATTGTGTGAAGATTCCAGTTACATGTTTTTTTAAAGGACTAAGAATTTTTCATAAAAAATTATTTCTGTTACCTAACCTGCTTTTAGTCAATGAATGTTTACGTATTCAATACCGGGAAATTAGCCATTAACGAGCAGTTAATGTATGTAAGTAAACGTGGACGTTGTGTTTATTGTATAGAACAAACGTTAAGAAAAAAGGCCTAACTTTGAAAAAGATATCCACAAAATATACCTACTGAATAGATACATATTTTAGAAACGCGTATTCAAAGCAGCCATAAATCAAAAGAAAAATGGAGCCACCCAATATTTAAAAAAACACAAAGACTCGTTCTCTGAACTTTCCGATATTAAATGAATGAATGTTTTTTCCTTAGCCAAATAGCATTACCTTTTGTTTGGCGTAAATTTTTTTGTCCGTTAAATCTTTTTTTCTAAGCGATATTTATATTCAGTCAAAGTGTATGATTCTATGTTGAGCAATAATGTGAAAGAAAAAACACCTTTTTGAGTTTTTACACTTCCTGTGTGTGTGTGTGTGTTCCACTTTGAAAACCCCGTGTCTCCTTGTATGAAAAGAGACATTACGCACGAATTCAAATCTCGTTATTTGTCTCTCTGGGAATACAGAGTAGTGGAGGCTCTTTCAACTCGATAACTGAATGAGCATAGTGCCTCTCCCGAGCTTTGTTGAATTGAGCTTTGAATTACATACTTATTAGTTGCTGACTACTGTGATTCACGGCTCTGGTAACACAAACAGAGAGAGAGAGAGAGAGAGAGAGAGAGAGAGAGGAGAGAGAGAGAGAGAACCATGTATGTGAATGTTCAGTTCCCTTCAATTTGCTCAATCAAACTAAGTTAAGTATATCTTAGTCTTACCAGACCACTGAGCTGATTTCCAGCTCTCCTGGGGATGGCCCAAAGGATTAGATATTTTTACGTGGCTAGGAACCAATTGGTCACCTAGCAACGGGACCTACAGCTTATTGTGGGAACCGAACCACACTATATCGAGAAATAAATTTCTATCAACAGAAATAAATTCCTCTGATTCCGCGTTGGTTGAGCCGGGAATTGAACCTCGGACCACTAGATTGGCAGCCGAGCGCGAAAACCACTCCTCCAGCGAGAAACTAAAAACCAGGAACTCTATAAAGTCATCCTCACCCCTTGAGGTAAAATCATAAATATAAGATGTTATCTCTCTCTCTCTCTCTCTCTCTCTCTCTCTCTCTCTCTCTCTTACATCTCTTCTCTTCTCGTCCAATCGTTGTAGGACAAAAAGTATCACACAAACGTGAAACATGATAAATTGTCAACTGATTAGAAATATAACTCTCCAACAGAAGTCAGCCATGATTGACAGGCCTCACGATTCGCGCGGAAACTAATACTGTATTTGGACGTAGAGAACAGACGGATAAATCTCTGTCTCTTGGGAAGTTCTCGATAGCTGATGTATTAAAACGTATTCTCGTCATTTGTAGTCGCTGGCTATATAACATTTTCAATTGTTCAGTCTGGATTTGTTCTCTGAACCAGAAAATGAAAATTTGGTCTACTTGGAATAGAAACATTATCAATCGATTCATTTTAATTATTGTACATTTGAATAACTTGTATATGGATGCCTGTTACGCATTTAAATTTACTTAGATCATTCCCTTTATCGTATTGAATGTACGCTCATGTAGACATGCATTTGATTCTGAATAAACGTACAAGTTTTTATGATTTAATCTTTTTATCACAATTAAAATGAGATCAAATAAACTATACCTACATATGGAACTCGCAAATGTACATTTTCTTAGATCTAAGGGCTTTATGCTAATTAAACACTCAGGAGGTATATACTACATACACATAATTGCTCGCTCATGGGCTCACATATTTATTTATTTATTTATTTATTTATTTATTTAATAGCTACATGCCATTTAATTAATGTTTTCACAAGCTGAGCCCATGTGCATATTTATGCATTAAAAACATCTGATTATTACCAACGTTCTAAATAAAACATGCAAATATATTGCGCAAATGCATGCTTGAATATTGCCCAATTACATACAGTTGATATTTACTAAACTTCCGCGAAAACGTCATCTATCAATCCCTGTTCACTTTCAGTCGCCACGGGAATATTTGGTCAAACTGATGTTATTCTATTTTGATCTCTCTCAGTTCATAAGTAGTTGAATGAGCACATTCCCGATGCACAAATATCTCAATACATTTCCATCGCAGCTCTGAACACTTTCAGAAAGAGTAGACTAAAAGAGATTACCGTCTATCAAGGCGATCGAGATTCAGATGGCAAGACTGTACCGAGGGGGGCACGGTGGGGTGGGGTGTTTGGGGGGGCGCCGTGCTCGCCCCCGGAATTTCTGGAGATCCATATTTTCGGTGACTATCCTTTTCATTGAACTGTACTTACAAAGTAATAAATAGCAATCTCTTGTTTTTTGGCAAGTTTTTTTTAATAAATTTTGTTATTAAACATGAACATCATTCTTTAGTAGTACTTAGGAAATACAAGAGTGATGATAGGAATATGATATATACCTATATATGCAATGCCATTTATAGAAGAAAAGGTCCAGTTTTGGGAAAAAAAACACCCCGCCCTCGCCCACCCCATAAAAAACTCTGGGCACAGGGTTGGATGGAAAGGTGGAGATCAATCAGATCTCTGCCTTTACAGTAGATAGACAGACGAATACAAAAGTAAAGGGAGACTTATATGGTATTATCTTTCGAAGAAGTGGCGGTTTTGTCACTAACTTTTTTTTTTTTTTTTTTGCATGACAGCTTTATTGGCCCGCCTTTTTTTTTCTTGCTTTCTTTAAGGAGAGAGAGAGAGAGAGAGCTTGAGAGAGGAAGAGAGAGAGAAGAGAGGAGAGAGAGAGAGCTAAGAAAAATACAAATTACCTAAGAAATTAGAGAGAGAGATAGCTAGGAAAAATCGAAATTACCTAGATAAATAAAAATAGATAAATAAAAAATAAATAAAAAATAAATAAAATACAAATGTAAAAATAAATATCCAGGCAATATCAGGGTACATTAATACCTTGGGGAAATAACTCACACCCAAAGGGTCAGGATTCAAATCTTATGCATCTGTGGTTGGGCATGGTGTCAAGTGGCTCTGTGGCACTCCGTCTCGAGAGATTGGAATTGATATTTTTGGCTGCCGCTTCTGATAAAATCCAGGTGTTTCTGCATTAAGAAACCAAATTCAAGTCTCATATTCTCTATATGACTAAATACTTCATTTGTTACACAAAGCTATAACAAATTATGATTATTAATTCTCAAGCAATTCTTTTATATTGTATTTGTTTAATGTGAAATGATTTATAAACCCTTCTAAATGGAATCTCTGCCACGCCAAGCGGCACTGTCCCTGCTAGGATTCCAATCAAGGAGAAGAATATAAATTGTCTTTGACTCAGGTGTTTATGTTCTTGTCGAATTCGGTCATCCTTCCATTACTTACTTATTATTCAGTATGAATCATAAGTGAATACGAAGGTGAATGCAAATATCTTTGCATCCACCTTCCTTCTCAATCACTTTTCTTTGACAAATATCAATACTTCATCTCAACTGGTGATTCTTCTTCGATTCGACGGGAAATCGGAAATACTCGCTCAGAAACCCCTTTTCTTTTAATCTCTCTTCATTATCAAGGCTGGTAATATTAATCAAACAGAAAGATCTTTCCTGAACAGATTTTCAAACAGACTCGACCTCCAGAACTTAGTAGATCTCGCCCTACGTCACTCGTTGTTGACGAAGACCAACGATAATTATAACAATGAAGCAAGTTTGCGCTGATAACGACAGGTTTACGACGAGGGTTGTCCCCCTCCGCTCTTGAGAAATTTTATGATTGCAACCAATATGCAGTCTTATGCAAGACTGTCTCAAAGGCGGTTTCCCTCCTCCCTTTGTTGCTGCAATGGCTTTCAACTCCTGTGAACATTTAACTTCGAAAGTGATCATGAAAAACCCTGGTTATGATGATCTCGCTCCTCTGATGCATTTTTTAAAGTTTGTCTTTTTCAAAAGACGCTGCTTTGTTTGTCATGTTCATTTGCAGTGATGTTCTGTTTCATCCTTTGTGCTTCTCTCTCTCTCTCTCTCTCTCTCTCTCTCTCTCTCTCTCTCTCTCTCTCTCTCTGTTTGATATCTGCTGCTGCTGCCGCTGAGGTCTCCCCACATTCGTAATTGTTCTGTGTCGTAAAGTAAAGTTTGTTTTTGGAGCAAGTGCTAACTTTTTGGCTGAAAAGAAAAAGGAAATTTCTCAGTCTACAGATTTTTACCCTCAAATTTTAAAAAAAAGGTCAATTACAAATCTAAAATTTAAAATGTTAATTACATATTAAAAAAGGTTAATTACAAATTAAAAAAGGTCAATTACAATAAAAAAAAAACGTAAACTTCAAAGTAAAAAAAGGTCAATTACAAATTTAAAAAGGTCAATTTTAAATTAAATAAGGTCAATTACAAATTAAAAAAGGTAAATTACAAATTTAAAAAGGTCAATTACAAATTTAAAAAGGTCAATTTCGGATTTAAACATGTCAATTACAAGTGAAAACAGGTCAATTTCAAATTACAAAAGGTCAATTACAAATTTAAGAAAGGTTAATTTCAAATTAAAAAAAGGTCAATTACAAATTTTAAAAAGGTCAATTTCAAATTAAAAAAAGGTCAGTTTCAAATTTAAAAAGGTCAATTACAAATAAAAAAAGGTAAATTTCAAATTTAATAAGGTCAATTTCAAATCAAAAAGGTCAATTTCAAATTAAAAAAGGTCAATTTCAAATTTAAAAAGTCAATTACAAATTAAAAAAGGTCAATTTCAAATTAAAAAAGGTCAATTACAAATTAAAAAAGGTCAATTTCAAATTAAAAAGGTCAATTATAAATTAAAAAAAGTCAATTTCAAATTTAAAAACATAAAAATCAAATTCAAAAAGTTCAAATTCAAATTGAAAATGGCGAAAATAAAATAAAAATACATGGACTTAAAATTGAAATAAATCAAATTCAAATTACAATAAATGTACCTCAATACAAAAAAAGGTTTTCAAATGGTTTTTACATGTGCAAAAAGCATACCCTAATTTTAATGTGACCTAATTTTGAATTGGCCATTTATAATTTGAAATTGGCCTTTTTTTTAATTTGATGGTAAAAAGTTGTAGAAAAATGACATTTTCAGTCCCCACTCTTTTTCATCTTCGTCTTTATTCTTGCCATACGCCTGTGGGATCATAAAAGGCACAAGATTCCTTCCCCTATCGGTCTCAGCTTTTAAAAAATCATATAACGAAGTCCCCTTTTTAAAAGAAGATTAGCTGGAAAGAAAATGAAATGTCTCAATCTAGAAATATGACATTTTAAGTCTCCACTCTTTTATTCCTTCATATTTATTTTTGCCAAAGGAGTGTGGGTTCATAATAGGCACAAGATTCCTTCCCCCATCGGCCTCGGCTTTAAAAAAATCATATAACTGGTTCGGCATTGATAGAGAGTATATAAGGCTAATGAAATGCCGATATGGTCCGGTCTTCCAATTTAGATACAGGAAAGAATAAGTTCCACAAAGTCACCTTCGTAAAGTACTAGATACTTTTACACGAATGAACATTTCAATTTGGCAAACTTAAAAAAAAAGGAGTTTTTCCAACTTTTTATAAATCAATTCCATCTTTACTTGCAAGCCCAGTTTTCAGTTCTATGCTTTGCATTGATGGAAAATTTCAAGTTCATTGGAAAAATATATAAAACAATTTCATTGTGACAGACGTTAAGTCTTTCAGCATTTATCTTGGCTCTTGAGATTAAACCTCGGATAGACTGGAAGCAGAGTAGCCATATTTATTATCAACATAGTTTAACCAGACCACTTAGCTGACTATCAGCTCCCATAGGGCTGGCCAGAGTAGCCATAAAAACAGTTGCAATGGGAATAGTGATAGCTTTATTCTTATGTCGATGGAAAGGTCGTTTGCGGCATTGCTAGGCTATTGCTGACCATTGCATATATGAAAAGTGCATTAAGACACAAATGGCCGTCAGGAGTAACGTCAATAGCCAATGGAGTTTCAATGACTGCTGCTTGATTTCCATTGACCTAACAATGGCAAGGGATTTCTCAAAGGCTTTGGAAAGATTTTACTGCTACTATTACAGATCCCGTTTGCTGGAGAGAGAGAGAGAGAGAGAGAGAGAGAGAGAGCGGTCGTGTTTTAAATCACGGTCAATTATGGTGGTAAATTTTTAACACTCTGGAATAGTGCGCTGTATTGATTATGAGAGAGAGAGAGAGAGAGAGAGAGAGAGAGAGAGAGAGAGAGAGAGAACTGCCGATGGATAAAATATTCTCCACTAATCGAACAGCTGTCAGTATTTTATGATGCTCGTTCAAGTTATTCTTACGCCAACAAGGGTCCTTCTCTCGTAGCAATCATGTAAAAAAAAGTAAAAAAAAGAAAATAGTAGAAATAGTATCAGGAAATCGACGTTGTTAATTTAACAGGCAGGACACCAATAGCGTCAATTTCCTGATAATCCTTTAGGGATGGCAGTATTAATTATAAATAACGCTCTTGCTGGAGACAATAATGGCAGATATTTAAGAGAGATATCGTCGTTTCCAGGATATTCACATCAATGGCAATGCTATCGAATGGAATGAATTATCCATTTAAAAAAAAAAAAGACTTAAAAAAAAAAAGAAATGTGATACAATCTTCCAGCTTCTTTTCAGCTTCGAAAGTATTGTTATAGGTGGACTTTAATAGCGATTATAATAAGGAAACACCTTGATATGCCGTTACCTACGTCACCCAGATTGGAGAGAGAGATCGCGTCGGTCTGTGTGGCATCAGCTCGAAATCTATCGATGAATTTCGGCGAAAATCTGTGGGAAGATGATTGCTATGGGAAATGGAAGCGTCGATTACATTTTGAGATGGATCCTGATCGGGTTGCAGGCCCAATATTATTTTTTCGGGGGTTAGTTGGGTGTTTTCTGGTATAAGTCGATTTTCAACATTATATAGAAGGAATTAAGCATTTTATCTTAATGCAAAGGCCAACGGGACGGGTACCCACATCCCCTTATTCCACCCAAGCTTGAGAATTATGGATTGGTGGGAACAGAGTAGGTCTTCAGAGTGGGTCTAGAGAGGGCTGCCCTTGGAAGGGAATGAAACAGAATATAAGCCAAAGGCCAAGTCCTGGGACCTGTGAGGCCATTCAGCACTGAAAATGAATTAGAGAGTAAAATGGTTTTAAAGCTTTAACAGGAGGAAAATCTCGCTGTGAGAGAATATGAAGGGAAGTACGGTAAAAGGAATGAGAGGAGTTGCAGATATAGGCCGAGGGGATGCTGCAAACTACCTTAAAGTAATGCATATAGTTTCACTGTATCAGGTGCACTGACGGCACTATTTCTTCTTACGAGGCTAAGGATTCCGGTTTAAGTTTTATGATATTAATTGAAATCCTCTTAAGGAACGAGGCTAAGGATTGGTGTATTCCTTATAGGAATTTAAAATCTTATAGGGACGAGGCTAAGGTTCTGGTTTAAGATTCCGATATTAATTTGAAATTCCTCTTAATAGACTTTTGAGGCAAGGATTCCGTTTAATCTTATAATGTTAATAAAAATGCTCTTATAACGAGGCTAAGGATTGGTTTAACGTTTTTATCATATTAATTTGATTCCTATAGGAGAGGCTAAGTTCCGGTTTAATCTTATAATATTAATTTGGGAGATTTCTAACCCTAGAAATCCTCTTATAATAGGACTAGGCTAAGGATTCTGGTTTAAGTTTTTATAGTATTAATTTGAAATCCTCTTATAGGACGGGACTAAGGATTCTGGTTTAAGTGTTTATAATATTAATTTAAAATCCTCTTATAGGACGGGACTAAGGATTCTGGTTTAAGTTTTTATCATATTAATTTGAAATCCTCTTATAGGACGAGGCTAAGGATTCCGGTTTAAGTCTTTATAATATTAATTTGAAATCCTCTTATAGGACTAGGCTAAGGATTCTGGTTTAAGTTTTTATAGTATTAATTTGAAATCCTCTTATAGGACGGGATAAGGATCTTCTGGTTAAGTGTTTATATATTAATTTCAAAATCCTCTTATAGGACGGGACTAAGGATTCTGGTTTAAGTGTTTATAATATTAATTTCAAATCCTCTTATAGGACGGGACTAAGGATTCTGGTTTAAGTGTTTATAATATAATTAAAATCTCTTATAGGACGGGACTAAGGATTCTGGTTTAAGTGTTTATAATATTAATTTCAAATCCTCTTATAGGACGGACTAAGGATTCCTGGTTTAGTGTTTTTAAAAATAATATAAATTTAAATCATGGACGGGACTAAGGATTCTGGGTTTTGTGTTTTATAATATTAATTTCAAATCCTCTTATAGGACGGGACTAAGGATTCTGGTTTAAGTGTTTATAATATTAATTTCAAATCCTCTTATAGGATGGGACTAAGGATTCTGGTTTAAGTTTTTATAATATTAATTCCAAATCCTCTTATAGGACGGGACTAAGGATTCTGGTTTAAATTTGATAGAAGCAAGGAGAGAAAGACAGTAGAAACAACTGGTTAATTAAACTTAAAATAACGCAAAGAAATCTATAGTTAAACATTGGGATGATACGTTGCTGAAATAGAAGACACAAATTCATAAACAGAAGAGAATGTAACGGTTGAAAGGTCATTTACGAATTAAACCTGAAATCTGATAACAGTCTGAAGGACTCTTTCAAGTTATCAAAAAAACTCTCCTATCAAATAAAAAAAACGATTTTGCCTCTGTTTGATCAGGTAAAAAAAAAAAAGACAATGTCGTGATGTCAAATAAAGGCCAGATTCATTGTAGCTTTCAGTATCGGATTTGTTTGCTCGCTGTGATAACAAGGCAAGAAAGAGCCTTCAGATGGAGTCCAGGACCGTGATTCCAGTTTCTCTCTTCTAATTCAGGTTTCATCAAACGCTCAGCCAATAGTGACTTGGAAGTTGATATGTGACATTCTATTTATTTCCTTATATTTTACCTAAAAGTTGTTTATCCGGTACTAATATAGATCCAGTTGTTAATCCAGTTCTAATATAGATCCAGTTGTTAATCCAGTCATAGATACAGTTGTTTATCTAGTCCTAATATAGATCCAGTTGTTAATCCAGTCATAGATCCAGTTGTTTATCTAGTCCTAGTATAGATCCAGTTTTTAATCCAGTCATAGATCCAGTTGCTTATCTAGTCCTAATATAGATCCAGTTGTTAATCCAGACATATATAAAGTTGTTTATCTAGTCCTAATATAGATCCAGTTGTTAGTCCAGTCATAGATCCAGTTGTTTATCTAGTCCTAATATAGATCCAGTTGTTTATCCAGTCATAGATCCAGTTGTTTATCTAGTCCTAATATAGATCCAGTTGTTAATCCAGTCATAGAACCAGTTGTTTATCTAGTCCTAATATAGATCCAGTTGTTTATCCAGTCATAGATCCAGTTGTTTATCCAGCCCTAATACAGATCCAGTAATCCGGTCCTAAAATAGATCCAGTTGTTTATCCAGCCCTAATACAGATCCAGTAATCCGGTCCTAATATAGATCCAGCTGTTTATCCAGTCATAATATAGATGGTGAGATATAGCAGAAATTTCATCTCTTTTATATTAGTATCTAAATGTTTATCCAACCGAATCTTACGAGACGTTCAACGTCTTGAATATTCTTCAACCGTTTTCCAGCTGATGAGATCTGAAACCGTTTAATTCATCCGTCTTGTTTATTTCAACTTCTAAATTTACATACGACCATATTGTAGATGATAAGACTGCGGAATTTTGTTAAGTATTTTTCCTTTAGCCTCTATATATTCACCTAACCACACTGCTGTAATTGAGATGCAACATTTCTGTTTATTCATTATAATAAAACCTTGTTATTGTTAATCCTGGTGCAAATGTTGACTGATAACAATTTACTCATTTGATGAGATACACAGCTATTTACGACGTTAAACACCTCGTTACCAAACGTCGATCCCGCTGTAGCTTGATCTAATGTATACTCCTACAGGGTTGGTATTTACGTTAAAAAAAAGAAAAAAAAACTAAGAAATATCACTTTGATAAATAATTATCTCAGTAAGGAAATTCCCAGATTACTTCATGAATTTTGATGGACTAAATTACCTTCTTACAATTCATCAATGTTGCTAACTATATCTCTGTCAGAATCTTAACAAAACGTCCGGAGGAAACAAGAAAGGCGGAGTTTAGCCATAAATCTAAAGTCGATTCCATCGCTAACATTTAAGAAATTTAGCCAAATAAAATTCAAACCACTAAAGCCATTCCCAACGGTTAGTCATCAGTTGGGTAAGTGTTCGTTGGCAGTGAATCAAGAGATTATATTAAAGTAATGAGATGGAGAAGGATGCTGACCATACAGGAACCCATTAGACGAGAGAAGCCACATTGCGTTGAATTGACGTTATATTTCTTAAGCTGAACACTTAACCGGCGCGCCGAAGCTCGATGCATCTCTGTAACTGCGTACTACGTATATGGCAAGGATCGTTTCCCGGTAATTTTATCTTTATCTTTTGTCTGCAAATTATTTCACCTTTTAACTGGTGATTGTCGAGAAAAATAAGTCAACAGTTTTCACGAATTTCTCTTTTTCTTCCACGAAAAGTCCCTCGAGATTTTAACAAATTTCATAAGAGAAGGAATGTGGAGATACTTGTTTTATTGTACCTTCACCAGATGCGATCTATCTTGGCGTACACTTAAGTGTACTAAATGAGTGACAACGATGCTCTTGTAGACTGAGCTGCTTTATATTAACAATGAATTTTGTTTCTGTAGTAGTGGCCTGTGCTTCTACAATACCAGGTTGTTGTTACTCCTCGAGGAGAAGGAAAATGGGTCATCTTAATAATGCAGTAGAGGGTTCGAGGTGGTCAGTCAGGGGCCATCAGGCTATACAACAACGACATTGCTATATCTACAGTAGTGAGGTGCCTACAGCAGTAGTGGTTTAGTACCGAGAATAATTTGTTCATTTTACTCAGAGTTGATTTTCATGCTTTAATAAAAGCCAATTCTAAAAGTATTGACAGAGATTTTTTAGCCCTTCCAATTATTTCTTATTGATTTGATTATTTATGTTCATTCGCACACTATGGTCTTTTCTAAAATATCCATTGATGGCTCCTTCTTGTGCATGGAAGATCTATATAAGAGCGAGAAAGGATAATTGATTGGTGTTATTATCTGGCGTTAAGGCTGAAAATTTCCTAACTGAATAGAAGGCCTGTTAATGATAAGAAGGAAAAACAGAGGCAATAGGACAGAATATCAGCATGTTTTTGACATTTGCCTTTATATATAAGATTTTTCTTAAAAGTGGATAGAATGGAAGTGTTGCAATGTATAACAATAGTTGTTCTCTACCGTCATGAGGTTTTTAGAATCTATTTTTATGGAAGCAATTATTTATCTATTTGTTGGCTTATTTCTATTTGTTATTGCGTTGCTTTGCATCATCTTTTCTCCTTCAGTTCTGTGGCATCTCTTTTGTCAAGTTCAGGTCCTATCGGGGGTGGGGGGGGGGGGGGGGCGGGGGTAGCGCCGTCAGTGGACCTCATGCTGTGCACTGTAAGCATTACTTAAGATTCTTTGCAGTGTGCCTTCCTTAGTCCCCTAGCTGCAACCACTTTCGTCCATTTTACTACACCTCCTTTCATGTTCTCTTTCTTCATCTTACTTCCCTCTCTCTCCTAACACTTGATGATTCATAGTGCGAATGCTTTGAGGTTTTCCTCCTGTTACACCTTTCAAACCTTTTGCTGTCCATTTTCATTCCAGCTCTGAATGACCTCATAGGTCCCAGTGCTTGGCCTTTGGCCTAAATTCTATATTCAACTCTTCAACTCATCGGGTTTGTT
>NC_061093.1:58440481-58450521 GCF_015104395.2 Macrobrachium nipponense | reverse complement strand
GGGATAACTGTTGTTGTTGTTTTTTTATTGAGCTAGCCTTATGCCAGCACAGGCTTCTTGAACTGTTGTTGTTCTTTTATGGTTTTTTGACTGAGCTGGCCTTATGCCAGCACGGGCTCTTGCTCACAGAGCAGCCCGTAAAAGGGATAGCAGATCATCTTCCCAGTCTTCCAGGAGGCTGTTCAAAAGTTAATCTTCCAGCTCTGATTTGAATACCTTGAACGAAGAATACACTTCTCTCGATAGTCTCCATATTACAAGAATTAGTTACGCGTTTCCCGTGCCCGTTTTCGACCTAATTAGTTAAACCCGGGTATTCTTGCCGTGGAAATGAATCCAGACTAGAAGTGAAGGTGTGGATCTTCAATTCTGTAGGTGACACAGGACCCCTACTGAGAACACGTCCAGGTCATCTCTTTCTCTCCTTCATCATTACATTTTAGCAACATGGAAATTCTGTCATTTCCCTCTAATTCATTTTCTTAAAGTTTTACTATCAAATTGATCAACTCCGTAGGGGGCTAGTGCCGTCAGTAGACATCAGACGGTGCACTGTAGGTTATTTGCAGCGTGCCTTCGGCCCTAGATGCAACCACTTCCGTTCCTGTTACTGTATCCCTCCTTTTATATTCTCTTTCTTCCATCTTACTTTCCAACCCTCTCCTTAAACACTTGATTCACGTGCAACTGCTTTGAGTTTTCATCCTGTTACACCTTTCAAACTCGTTACTGTCGATTTCCATTTCAGCACTGAACGGCTTCGTAAGTCCCAGTGCTTGGCACTTGGCCTAAATTCTAGATTCAACTCTTCTAGCTATGTAGTCTCCTTGTCATACTAGATTCGCGTCCGAATGAGTCATAAGAATGACATTTTCACGAACATCGTAAGACAGACGTTTGGCGCGGGAACAGGGCAGATCTCTCGAGGCCAAATCAAATAGATGCGGGAAGTTGGAAGCCCGGGATTTCAATCTAGTTCGAGATGGCGAAGTTTTTTTTACATATTTTCTTCACACACAGCTCGACCGCCTTCTCCTCCTCCTCCTCCTCCTCCTCCTCATTCCTTTCGGAAACGGGGTTTTCTCCCACGAGCCTTGACTCTTGTGACTCAAGTTCGCTATAGAACTTTCACTAGACTTGAAATTGACTACGGCGAGAGAGAGAGAGAGAGAGAGAGAGAGAGAGAGAGAGAGAGAGAGAGAGAGAGAGTGAGAACTGAATCACCAAGAGAGAGAGAGAGAGAGAGAGAAGTGAGAGAGAGAACTGAATCACCAAAGAGAGAGAAAGAGAAACTGAATCATCAGAGAGAGAGAGAGAGAGCGAGAGAGAGAGAGAGAGAGAGAGAGAGAGAGAGAGCGAATGAACAGACGTAAGTATTCTACATCGATTTCAGACTTTGTCACAATTTATGTTGGTTGATGAATCTATTTACATTCCGCTTTCTTTAATCTGATACCGCATTTCAGTTACAGTTTTTTAGAAAACTCTGCATTCGATATTTTCACACGATTACTATTTACTGAGCAATCAATGACAGTAATATCGTGAAAATGTTGAAATCCTTTGTCCTTTCATAAAGCACTTACAAATATATATATATATATATATATATATATTATATATATATATATATATATATATATATATATATATTTATATTATATATATGTATACTATATATATATGTTGTTATTATTGATGAAATAGAAATCAAAGGGAGCACCGTCGGTATGTTCCTCGTTAAGTGAGATCCTTCAGGTGATTCGAAAAGAGGTTTTGTATTTTACTCAACGGAATTACTGCCACTTTTTCGTGCAGTTTTTATTTATTTTTTATTTATTTATTCATTTATTTTTTTTTATGCTTTTCAAAGAGAATAAAACTCTGTTAGGCAGGAGTTGCTTTGAAATCTAACTAGCACACACACACACTCGTTTTTTTAGTTTCCGGAATCGTCTTGTTGTGTGGATTAAATTGCGCAAACCTTTGTCTTTGATTCTTTTGATAATGGAGCGTATCGTGTACTCGCCGTGGGGTGAAATGCAGTTTATATGACCGCAAATTCTCCTTTGGATTTGGGAAAAGCTTTATTTCAATGATGAACTTGAGCTATGTAAAAATCCTTCCCTTTAGAGAAACCAAAATATGCAATCAAGTTTATAGGCAAGACTTGAATGTCGTTTCCTTTAGAGCTTTGCAAACGGCTCCTACTATTTTGAAGATCGACTTACATGTCATAACTCTTACTGACAAAACTAGCATGAGTTTCTCTTGGACCTCACAAAGTTTTGTCAGTTTTTTTAAGGATAATATGACACACGATTCGTCTAACATGAAAAATAGAATCATATAGATTTCTCAATGTAAGCTCTTTACAAAAGACCCCCTTATCGTCCAGAACCAAGAACACAGAGAAACCTCAGCGTGAATTGGAGCCTCTGTGTTCATCTACTTTAGAGATTTCACTTGGTCTCTACCGCAGAGATTTACGCGGCATATTCTCCTCCAATTCGGATCGGACCCTCTTCCCCATATTGCAAATAGGATCAAAGGCTTAAGCGTTTGAATCCAGTATTACTGGGAACATAACTCGCCTATACTTTTTTCTTTCCCTGATACGTCATGGGTCTCACGTGAGGATTCCGCACTTTTCGCCCATTTTTTAATAAACTGTGGATTGCGTCGTGATTTCCTGCTATGCAGTTTAACTTGACAGCTTCTAACAATACTTATTCAGTTTCGTGTGACATTTTATATATAAGCTGATTATATACGTTTTACCGGTACTTATGCATTTTCCAACAATAAGAAAATTAAAAAGTTTTAGCAAATAACGCATTCTGTCGGTTCCAATTATTATTTGTTTAGATTAGAAAAAAGTCATTTCAGTATTGCATCAAGATAATTGCATATTACAAGGATGGATGACATACTGTAATGTTTTCTAATTAGATTATGATATGATCGGGTTTTCAACCATATTTAATTAGATATAGAATTTCATAATGTAAATATCGATTCTCTCTCTCTCTCTCTCTCTCTCTCTCTCTCTCTCTCTCTCTCTCTCTCTCTCTATCTTGAAATCATTAGCAATTTTTTACCATATGTACAGCCATCCCAGTTATTCGCAATATCGTTAATATCTATTCATGAAATAATTTTTTGTCAACAGACACGTTTATGAACAGGCCATGAATTATCAATGCATAATGCAAATTAGTTCTCTCTCTCTCTCTCTCATCTCTCTCTCTCTCCCTCTCATCTCTCTCTCTCTCTCTCTCTCTCTCTCTCCTTTTGTCATCAGACTAAGTTTATGACAGGCTATGAATTATTAATGCATAATGGAAATTAGTTTTTCATCTGAACTCTCTCTCTCTCTCTCTCTCTCTCTCTCTCCTCTCTCTCACTCTCTCTCTCTCTCCTTATTTGCATATTAGCAATTATAACTCCTACTTCCGTGGTCCAGGTGGAGGCCGACGATTGGCGCCAACTACACCAAATCCTACAGAGAGGTAGAACGGGACATTGTAGAGGAATTACGAGGAAGAACCTGGTCATTTGTCGTCCGTGTTTTTGAGTTTTCATTCAAGATATTTCCTACTGTAATACACTTCACTTTATTCCCATTGAATAGCAATAATGACAATGATTTTCAGTACTAGTGTCATCTAGACCGAGGGATTTATTTCAAACTAGAGAGGAAAATAGTTGGAGAGGTCCAGCATTGAATAGCAATAAATGAATGATATTTAGTACTAGAGGCATATGTAAAGTCATTTATAGACCGAAGGATATATTCTAAACTGAGAGAGGAAGAGAAGAGGATTATATGAATCAAGTCACAGAATTTGGACAGACACGAGAGTGAATGGACAGCTAAGGTAAAGAACACAGTAGTACTTGGTGGAGCGTAATGCCGATGCAAGATGCTTTTATTAATATCCAGTGTGCTTCATCGAAGACGTACTTTAAACAGCGTCATAAACTTACGCTACAGATGTATACACGAAAGTTGATATCACACGAAAGCAGCCAATGAGAGAGCTTACTGACAGGAGCTGGTAGGTTGTAAAGAAACTTCGATATGACATCCCTGGGGGAGGAAAGAAAATAGCCTTCATCGAAGCATGTTAGAATTGAGGAATAGGGTGTCGTGTAACACATAACCGTACTGCTATTGAATTATTGCTGCGGTTTGTTGCGAGCTGTAAAAAAAAGAAGAAAAAACAGGGAGTTGGGACCGAAAAGTAACGTAAATAGCTGTTTGAAAACAGAGATCAAATCTCGAAATTGCTGCTTACTGTGTTAGAAATTTTTTCCTCTTTGGTTACAAATTTCAGCGAATACGAAGAAGATAAGACTAAGCTAAAAAAAAAAAAAAAAAAAAAAAAAAAAAAAAAAAGAACACACACACACACAGGGAGTTATGACCGAAAACTAACTAACATAAATAGCTGTTTGGTAACCGAGATCAGATCTCGAAATTGCTGCGTATTATGTTTGCATTTACCTTTTTGGTTACGAATTTCAGAGATTAATGAAGAACGCAAAACCCTCCGACTCGATGGCTGGCAGCCCGATGATAATAATCGATGCGAGTCTGCAACAGGTAACTGGAGTTTGCCACACAAGTTCCCAAAATCACATTTCACGCGTAACCATTTCTCGGTCCCTGTTGTTAAAAGTAGCGCTTTCACCATATCGAGTAACTAATTTCTTGAGCCGAGCTATTTAGTGTTTAAAAACCGATTACCTGTCAAACTTCAAACATAGGTTAATTGTAATGAACAGTTGCAGATTTTGTAAAGCTATTCATCAGAAGTCACGATTCGTCCTCCTTGTTTTAATCTATGACAGACAAAAAAGTCCTTAACGAACCAATTGTGATTATTTTTGCCATATATATAAGCTGTACAGTCAATACTGTAATCTATACACGTTTTTTTTTTAGTTTCACGTTTTTTACAAAAGCCCCGATAAAGAACTGTAGTCCCTAATTGATCAAGGATACTCCCACCGGAATAGATGCAATCTCCAGCAGTATATATTTACTTAACCCAAATGTTTTCTAGGAACCATTGTAGACATCTGTTGTATATAGAAAATCCGCATCAAATCACCAGACGTCCATCAAACGATTGGATCAATTTACCCACATAAGAATCCTCAGAAAATTGTTCAAGAATTATCATTAGCCAACAGACATAAAGCTCATGTCCAATATCCGTATACTTTCTTGTCTAACAACTATCAACAAGCTCGCCTCAGTGGCGGGTGGATCGCTATCGTCTTGGCCTGTCACCTCAGTGGCCGCGAGTTCGATTCTCGGCATTCCATGAGGAGTTAGAGATGTGTATTTCTGGTGATAGACGTTCACTCTCGACGTGGTTCGGAAGTCACGTAAAGCCGTTGGTTAGTCCCTTTGCTGAATAATCGCCGGTTCCATGCAACGTAAAAAAAACATACAAACAAACAAAACAAGCTTCACATCACATCACATCAATTCACATCACAGACTTATCGAAAATGGGAGCTAAAGGACGCTTTCGAAAGTTCTAAGTTATGTACGTCAAAGTCTGGCATTTGAATTACTTGTAGATATAATTCTCCAATAATAAAATTAATACATTTGGAAATTTCATCAATGTAACCACAAGCATACAGTCGTGACAGAGGTGTCGGTCCACAACTGTAAGCACTCCTTTTTCCGCACTAGTTAAAGACCGACGATCAACCTGGATTGAACTGATAATAATAGCGAGGACACCAGGCTATAGTAGATTCACATCAGCTGTGCATTTGAAGTCTAGGCCCAAGTCTCTACAACGCTCCTAATTGGCTGTTGATAAGCCAATGACAGGGCTGGAAACTCTCAGTCTCTCTCGAGAGTTCACATAGGCAGGATGTATATTCCACCTCTCTGAAAGACTTATACCTCAGGAGAGAGGGAACACACATCCTGCCGTATGGAACTCCTCGAGAGAGACTGAGAGTTTTCCAGCTCTATCACTGGCTTATCAACAGCCAATCAGGAGCGTCGTAAGGATTGGCCTAGACATCAATGCACGGCTGATGTGAGTCTACTATAGCGCTAAGGGTAGAACCGCCTTGTAGTTTTTTAATAACGTAACTAATAATAGCAATATTTCAGAGACTTTTTAAAAAAAGCGCAATCAAGTCACACCCATCCCTTTGTTCCGTATTTTCCCCCAGTGATTAACAGCTGACGGGGATTTTTCTTCTCACCCGTGATTAATTTCGTTCAACTTTGCCATCTGACATTATCTCATGTATCCCATATATAAGAGTAATGGGATATAATCATCTTTTGTTTACTTGCTCGTGCAAAGAGACACCTTTGCACACACACACACACACACACACGCACACACACACACACACACACACACATATATATATATTATATATATATATATATATATGATTATATATATATATATATATATATATATCCAACAGTGTAATTCGTCTTACTTATGTTTAAAATGCTATCCGCAGTCGCTAGACGCCTAAGCATATTTCTGTAGAAACCGAAACAGCGTAATGTGCTGTTTTACGATTCAGGTCACGAGTCCGTGACTGGAAATATGCAGCAGGAACTCGAGTGGGCTTTCTCGTCCTTCTGTCCCTCGGAGTAATTGACTTCACGAATAAGTTAACGACACTTGGCAACTGATGAAACAGTTAATTGCGACATCCAGCTATAGTAGTAGATTCACATCAACCGTGATGTCTAGGCAAGTCCCTTACGAAGCTCTTGATTGGCTGTTTGATTTGCCAGTGACAGGGCTGGAAACTCTCAGTTTCTCTCTGGAGTTCACATGGGTAGGATCTATGTTCCTTCTATCCTGAGGGATACTTTTGAAAGACGTTACCCCTCAGGCTAGGTGAAACATATATCCTCCCTATGTGAATTCTCGAGAGACAGAGATTCCAGCCCTGTCATTGGCTTATCAACACCCAAGCAGGAGCGTCGTAAGGGACTGGCCTAGACATCAAATGCACGGTTGATGTGAATCTACTATAGGCATATCAATGTAATGTCAATGTCCTCTCAGATGAGAATTCTAAAAACTCTTTTCATTTTTCTTCTTTTTGTCGTAAGGAACCCCCCTACGTCATGCTACCCGGAGACCTCAGACGGTGGAACAGACAGCCAGCAACGCCTCGAGGGTTTCTGCATTGACCTCGTAAGGGAGATTTCGCAAATGCTCCTCTTCACCTACACCGTGAAATTGGCAGATGACGGGACCTACGGAATGTTCGACACTGACTCCGGGAGATGGAACGGAATGATTCGGGAGTTGCTGGAACAGGTGAGGTTAATCAGTTCAAGTCCAGTTGAATTACAGCTTAGGAATATTCGTGCTGGAAGGTTGTACTCAAACTATTGGACATAACAATGGACGCTGATAAAAGATTCCATGACGAGTAGGAATATTTGTGCTGGAAAGTTTGTACTCAAATATTGGTCAATAACGAATGGGGACTGACAGAAGACCTTAATTACCACGCATTGATGCCCATACAAAGATTGTCGTTGTTTTAGATTTAGTTGGCCTTATGCCAGCATGGGTTCTTGCTCATAGAGCAGCCGGTAGACATACAATGATCATACTCATTTTATTACGTTAATGACCCTTGAGTATATGGGGAGTGGTTTGGTAAATATTCTCTTATCATTCATAATTAACATCATGCATATTTTTCATTTAACTTGTCGTTGTTCGGTTTACATGTATATATATATATATATATATATATATATATATATATACATATATAAATATATATATATATATATATATATATATATATATATTTATGTATATATATATATATATATATATATATATATATATATATATATATATATATATATACTATATACACACACACAAACACACACACACACACACACACACACATATATATATATATATATATATATATATATATATATATATATATATATATATATATATATATATATATATATATATATATATATATATATATATATACTATATATATATACACCATATATATACACCCATATATATATATATATATATATATATATATATATATATATATATATATATATATAAATAATATGTGTGTGTGTGTGTGAGTGTGTGTGTATGTGTGTGCCTTTGTATGCGTGAGTGTTTTTCTATTTTCATATACTTGTTTCAGATATTCCTTCTTATCACAATTTTGCCAAATTGGAAGGGCCGTATCGAGCCATAACATTTTCTTTATTTTATCATTCGCCTTCCAGAAAGCAGACCTCGCTATCGGCGATTTAACCATCACTTACGAAAGGGAGCAAGTCGTCGACTTCACCGTTCCTTGGATGAACTTAGGCAAGTATTGAGAACCGGTAATGTTGTCTAAAATTAAATATGCAAAGTATGAAGCAACGAAATCTCAAAAAAAAAATTGGTTTGAAAGATTTTGTTTTTTAAAAGAAAAGACCATAGGAGTGATTGTTGAGGACGATGTGTAGCAGTGGTTGTCGCAAGAATGGTGCTACAGCCTTGAAGTTTCTCAAGAAATCTCAAAAAAAAATTGGATTTGAAAAAACTTTCAAAAGACCATAGGAGTGATTGTTAGATGATGTGTAGTAGTGGGTGACGTCAGAATGGTAAACAGTCTTGAAGTTTCTCAGGAAATCTTTAGGTGTCAGGTCTAGGCCTAGTGGTGGACTGGTAGGGTCGGTAGGCCGAGAATGGTCCACAACCCTCTGAAACGTGAGTCGATGGCTGAGTATACACAATAATTACTCGGTCCCAGTTCTGTCATCCTTTGTTAATTCATTTCTGCTTTCCATTCCCCCAGGTGTCAGCATTTTGTACAGGAAATCGTCCAAAAAGACGTCAGTCTTCTACAGGTCCTGTCACCCGTCTCAGCTGACGTTTGGCTCTCTGTGGCCTCTGCCTATCTGGTGGTGTCGGTAATGCTCTTCACCATTGCGAGGTAAGCTCTCTCTCCTCTCTCTCTCTCTCTCTCTCTCTCTCTCTCTCTCTGTTTACTCATCAGCTTTTACGTCCAAGTTTAATTTTACTTCTCTCTCATTTCTGTTTCCCTTCTTTTTTATCTATACCAAGAAATGATATTTATCTAACATTTTTAAGTATTGAGGAAATATTTTATGGAAGATTTATTTGCTGATGAAAACAGAAGAATATTCCCAGTTGAAAAGAAAGTTTCCTTCGGGTGAAGATTTACGAGATAACTAAAGATATTATTCACACAAATCGTTCATAAGAAATGGGCACGTCTGAATGTTTTTCCCCCAATTTTTTCTCTACAGGTTTCAATCTTATTCTTAGATTTAATATCTAAGTACCATCAGAAATGATTTCTTTTTTATATGTCATCTAGTGATTTTTTATTACGTTTTCCACATTCAAGACAAAAACGCTGTAACTGCAAGTAGAATTTATCCCGTTTTCTATGCAGATTTTCACCCTACGAGGGTGGACCGAATCACATCAGTGCGATACGACAGAAGGAAGAATAAACGAGTTCTCGCCTCCTTGGCTCTTTTTGGTTCTGTTTTGGCTCCCTCGTCCAACAAGGAGAAATGCATGCCTAGGTAAGAAGTCAAACCTGACTATATCACTGTAAAGCTAGACTCAGTGATGCATTTTTATGGACTAACTCAAAAAACAAAACACACAGATGCTTTCCCACACTCCGAGTACAGAGAAGGGCAAAGGAGGAGAGAAAGACATTTCAGGTCAAGCGGTTCAGTGATCAAAATTTTAGGTTAAAGAATTCTCACGCACGTCCTAATGTCATCATTATTAAGCCACCTACTGCCCTGACAACCTTGAATCTTTTTTTATGTATTCTTTTACATTAACCTGGTCAGTGCCTTGTAGAAATGAAGAAAATTTTCACCTTACAGAAATGCCAGAGTTTACCTATGTTACATTTGAATTGAGATGTTGCAAAATATATGTTAAAGCACTTAACAGCGACCATACTGTATACACACCATTAACAGA
>NC_061093.1:58430481-58432981 GCF_015104395.2 Macrobrachium nipponense | reverse complement strand
CGCTTGGAGAGAGAGAGAGAGAGAGAGAGAGAGAGAGAGAGAGAGAGAGAGAGAGAGAGAGAGAGATTATGTGTCGGTATGCCTGGACGTTCGGAGTTACACGTTTACCAAATAAATAACGAGATTAATATCCTGTTAACATATAAATATAAATATATATATATATATATATATATATATATATATATATATATATATTCACATACATATATATATTATATATATATACATATATATATAAACGGAAAAGTGTGCTCTTACTAAATGTACTAAAAACGTGAAAAGTAAATTTTTAAGTTACTCCAGGATTTCTTACAATTAATCATGTTCTACAAACATAAAAGCATATACATTACATACACACACACATAATCAAACACACACACACACACACACACACACACACACACATATATATATATATATATATATATATATATATATATATATAAATATGTATGTATGTATGTATATGTGTTTATATGTGTGTGTATGCGTCGTATGTATGAATGTGAGTTCCTGCCCAAAGTATACATAAGGAAGATAATGGATAAATGCATTTCAATGAAAACAAATAAAATTCATCATCATCATGACATCTAGATTTTCCCATAACGCAAAAATATTTTGAGAAGATTCGTCTCTCCTCCATCTGCTCACGATGAATTTATCATTCTTTCTCTTCTTACTGGATGCCAGAGAGACAAAAAAAAAAATAAATGAAGAGAGACAGAAGGAGAAAGAGAGAAAGGAAAAGATTCTGTTGCTGTCACAAAGTTTAATGAAGATAGAAAGCAAAAAGTGGAAATTTTCATAATCTTTTTCGAGACCAAAATCCCGATTAGACGTCGATCTACGCCCTCTTTTGATCTTGGCCGAATAAGGACTGGAAAAGCGAAAAGAGAAGGAAGGAAGAAGAAGGGTGTGGTTGAACAGTTCCCTCTTAAAGGGAAAACTCACTGGACTTCTGGTCGCTTGAATTCTTAGGGTTATTGTACAACACTAAAATAGGTAACCAAGTAATTGTTAACATTGTCGTTAATAGTAGTAATAATATTTTGTTCATACATAGATTTAATAAGACAAAAGGTAAGCAAAAGGTTTCCACAGGGAATATCAAAATGTCACGAAAACAAAAGGAGAATGATATAGAGAAGAAGAAAATATTAGTAAGACTGAATTCCATATCGTTTTCTTTAGAGTTCAACCCTATATTATTCTTTCCAACCCACAGCATCGCCCTTTATTAAGTGGAAGAGTCACTGATACGTACATTTAAAACACAAACTAATGCAAAATGGAATAAAAACATACTTTTTCCCATTTCTTTTCAGGTGTCTAAGAAACTGGTCAAGCGCAGCCGTCACTTCTATTCGTACCCATGATGATCGTCCGTTAAGCTAATTCAATTCCCGAGGCCGGCCTTGTGGAGGGTAAGAGAGAGAGAGAGAGAAAAAAGAGAGATAGAGAAAGAGGGAGCAAGATGTGCGTTGAAAGTCAAGGAAAGTCATTGAAGGTGAGTATTTCGCCCCAAAATAGATTTTTGGTTCGGCAATTTATCTTTGCTTAATTCATCTCTCCAGTGAATTTCAAAAACTGCAGTTTTATTGTTTTGTTTTAAAAATGTTACATACAGAGAATTATTTATAGTATAATTGCAATGAATTTATCAGTCACAGTTTTCTGAGTCGAAAATGATGACAAGTTGCAGGTTCACAATATAGTTTGTGAGTATATGGTCTTTAATGGATATTAAAAGCTTTCAAACCTTTTACTAGGTTTATCTTCGGTCAAGATGAACCTTATTACAAGGTTCGAAAAGCGTTTAATATTCATTAAAGACCATATACTCACATACAAAACTATGTGGACCTGCAACCAATGAATTTATCATCATACTTCTTGACTTTAGTTTGATATTTTCTCACTTTGTAGATATTTCTAAGTGTCCGTTTGTTGCAGCGGGCATCTAGTTAGTGCCATGCCCACACCTCCGGGCCACTTTCGACCAAGGGCCCCTGCT
Source organism: Macrobrachium nipponense (assembly GCF_015104395.2). Taxonomy (NCBI): domain Eukaryota; kingdom Metazoa; phylum Arthropoda; class Malacostraca; order Decapoda; family Palaemonidae; genus Macrobrachium; species Macrobrachium nipponense. The sequence continues at coordinate 58,430,958 of NC_061093.1, read as the reverse complement.
GGCATGGGACAAACTTCATCTACGCCAGAGGACTTCGTCGGTGTAATGAAATTTATTCGTGGGGGCCAGTAAGTTAGACTCGGTTGATGCCGTTGAATTCTGAAACATCATCAACTGTCCTTCATTTTTTTTATACGTTGATTCATCTGCGGACGAAGGATTATTTTAGGAGTTGGAAAATCAGATGTTTAATCTTCCATGAAAAGGGACCGATCCAAGGACATTACTGAATAACCAAGACCCCCAAAACCCGTTAGAAAATACTTTCTGCTAATGGTATAAAGTCATATGTGAAGTCAAAGGTGTGTATTTACAAACATTTTTTGTGTGGGGAGAAAAGTTCATAAGATTTATTGTACTTTTTATACGGACAAATTGTTAATAAAATAATTATATGGACTGCAGGCATGTTTACTCTCCTAGTTACATTGTTTATAAGTACCACCATTGTGATCCTTACCTACATTTCTAAATAAA
>NC_061093.1:58410481-58422981 GCF_015104395.2 Macrobrachium nipponense | reverse complement strand
ATAGCATTCATAAAGACACAGAAGCGGTGAAAAATAACCATAACACTGTTACAAGCAACGTGTCAAAATATTAAAACAAATGAAAAAAACTGTTTTCAAAAGAAACTCATAAAAGTGTACAAAATCGTACACAAAAGACATGAGGCATTTCTGAAGCCATTACGTTTCTTCTCTTATTTGCGGCTTAAGCGGGTTAAAGAAATTTCTCATTATTTACCATACAAATGTCTACAATATATATCTGCAGAAAATCTAGCGTGTCACATGCAGTCAACAGTTCTACGGTTTTATGAACGATAGAAATTCGAGTAATCTTATTTTGTCGGATATCATTCAAAACCAGGCTTCATTATATATTTGAATTGTAGGATCTAGTACGCTATAAATCCTATTAGAGTTCCAGCAATAAGATAATCATTGACTACCGTCATTAAACAACCAAACATAAACAAACAGCTAAGCTTTGAAGAGGATTGTATTGGCGTAAGTTCGGTCATAATAGGGGGGGTATTTTACTGTGCGCTGGTTCGAATCCACGAGAGGACGAAACTTATCAACTGAAGACTTCCTCTTCCGTTAACATATATGAAACTATATTAATTCCGAAGTAGAGCGAATTGGGTATGAAAGGACATTGGTAACTTAATGCATGTATATGAAAACACGGTGATGTGATAAAAATTCATTATATATATATATATACATATGTGCGTGTATAAGGAAAAGGAAAAGAAGTATGAATTCTTACAAACATCTTCAGATTATTTCTAGCTGTCACTTATAACCTTCGGTTTACCTGAAAATTAGTGTTTGATATCAGTTGTCAACCGTCAAGTGCGGCTGACAAGTAATAACGCAGGAGGCAATTCTCAAGGCGCCAGTTCCAAATTTACTCTCTCTCTCTCTCTCTCTCTCTCTCTCTCTCTCTCTCTCTCTCTCTCTCTCTGCATTAACCTGCCTACGTCAGTTCAGTGAGTGATTCATAGCAAAATTTTTTAAAAACGTTTCATTTTTCATATAACTTCCAATTGACCTCGACTAATCTCCACTGTTCGATGGCGACTGCAGACGTTGCAAAGGAAAATATGTCATCAGAATCGCAACTGATTTTCGTTCCCTTAGCTGCTGAGAAAGTATAATTATGTACACTCCACTAGAGCTCTAAATTTAATTAAATGGTCTCGTGGAAAGACTTCCGTTTATTGTGACAATTGTCGTTACATTCTATAGGTTACAGGTCACCAAAATTAATATTTCAGACTATAGAGCCTTCTCTTCAAATATTCTGTTATGTATAAAAAATATTAATGCTATATTTTTATCTAAGGTAGACTGCAATATGCAGTGCTAAGAACAAATAAAAAAAATGCTATAAAGTTTCAACATTCTAACATATTCCATAAAACAGCGATATGTTGGCTTGATATATTCTTAACACCTAACTTGATTGAGCAAGTCAGTATTACTATAGTAGATTCACATCAAACCGTGCATCTGATGTCTAGGCCAGTCCCCTACTAAGCTCCTGATGGCTGTTGATAAGCCAATCACAGGGCTGGAAATCTCAGTCCCTCTCGAGAGTTCATATAGGTAGGACGGATGTATGCTCCACCCCTCCTGAAGGATACGTCTTTCAAAAGTATATCTCAGGAGATGTGGAACATACATCCTGCCTATGGTGAACTCTCGAGAGAGACTGAGACGAGTTTCAGCACTGTGAGTTGGCTTATCAACAGCCAATCAGGAGCTTCGTAAGGGACTGGCCTAGACATCAGATGCACGATTGATGTGAATCTACTATGGGAAAGATTTTCTTTTACACACTTGATGATTAAGAAAAACAGGGTTTTATTGATTTAATATTAATAATCTTTAACGCCCTACTTGACTGAGAAAAAAATGCCGCATTTGACTATATAATTTTCAACACTGAACTTGATCTAGTAAATCATTGATACGTGATTGGGGATAATCTTTACCAATATACATTTTTCAGCGACCATGACAAATACATAATTTTCATCTCTCTCTCTCTCTCTCTCTCTCTCTCTCTCTCTCCTTGTTTGCTTATCTTTGCATAATGCTCTTCAAATCTCTAGGATTTTTAATTCTTTATACTACCCTTCCATATTTGGTATATTTACTCTCTCTCTCTCTCTCTCTCTCTCTCTCTCTCTCTCTCTCTCTCTATCTATCTATCTATCTATCTATCTATCTCTCTCTCTCTCTCTCTCTAAATAGTGGGAATTAATATAAAACCTATTATTGATCAAATGCATGAAATGTAGCAAAACTGATATATATATATAAAAAAAGAGTAAGATAGGGAAGAAACAATTCAAATTTAATGTTGCATTTCTAAAAAATAAAATCAGGAAAAGGCTCGAAAGCGCTTGTTAGACTTCTACTCCAAAAGATCCTATAAAGGATGCCAGAGATCCTCACCTCGTGATATTCCCGAGAATATCTTATTCGCGCATTTTGGACCCAGGTTTAGAAAGAGTTCACCGAGCGTCCTGGTCTCAACTTTATTCGAACATTCAGTTACAGCGTTCATTATTATTATTCAATTTGGCAATCGACCTATGCATGCAGGAACCCTGTCGCTATAAAAGTATAATTATAATTATCAATTCTATCCCATGATAATTCCAACGACGTATTAGTTATGTCTTCATATATACATTTGAGGAGGAATTAAAGGAACAATGAGACTTTCAAAAACACAATTCTCTCGTTGATATGAAAAAAAATCACAAGGAACAAACAAAATGAGTTGAGTTGAATATAGAAATTAGGCCAAAGGCTAAGCACTGGAGCCTATGAGGTCATTCAGCGCTGAAACGGAAACTGACAGCAAAAGGTCTGAAAGGTGTACCAGGACATGAACTTGACAAAAGAGATGCCACAGAACTGAAGGAGAAAAGATGACGCAAAGCAATGCGATAACAAATAGAAATAAGCCAAAAAATAGATAAATAATTGCTTCCATAGAAATAAATTCTAAAAACCCCATGACGGTAGAAAAACAAATATTGTTATACATTGCAACACTTCCATTCTACCACTTTTTAAGAAAAATCTTATATATAAAGTCAAATGTCAAAAACATGTGATATTCACTGTCCTATTCCCTCTGGTTTTTTTTTCCTTGTTTATGATTAACAGGCCTTTTTTCATTCGTTAGGATATTTCAGCTGCAACGCCAGATAAATAACACCAATCAATTAGCCTTTCTCGCTCTTATATAGATCTACATGCACAAGAAGGTGCCATCAATGGATATTTTAGAAAAGACCATAGTTTGCGAACGAACATAAATAATCAAACCAATAAGAAATAATTGGAAGGGCTAAAAAAATCTCTGTCAATACTTTTAGAATTGGCTTTTATTAAAGCCTAAAAATCATCTCTGGTTAAAATGAACAAATTATTTTCGCTACTAAACCACGCTGCTGTAAGCACCTCACTACCGTAGATATAGCAAGGTAGTTGTTGTATAGCTGATGGCCCCTGACTGACCACCTGGAACCTTCTACAGGACTATTAAGATTACCTATTTTCCTTCCTTCTCTCGAGAGAAACAACAACCTGGTATTGTAGAAGTACAGGCCACTACTACATAAAACAAAATTCATTGTTAATTAAAGTAGCTCAGTCTACAAGAACACAATTTCACTCATGTAGTGCATGAAGATCCTTAATGTGTACGTCAAGATGGGACGCAATCGGTGAAGATACAATAAAACAAGTATCTCCACTTTCCTTCTCTTATGAAATTTGTTAAAATCTCGAGGACTTTTGAAGGAAGAAAAAGAGAAATTCGCGAAAACTGTTAACTTATTTTTCTCGACAATCACCAGTTAAAAGGTGAAATGATTTGCAAATAAAAGATAAAGATATAATTACCGAGAAAACGATCCTTGCCATATAGTACACAGTTGCGGAGATGAATCCAGCTTTGCGCGCCGGTTAATGTTCAGCTTAAGAAATATAACGTTAATTCAACGCAATGTGGCTTCTCTGTCTAATGGGTTCCGTATGGTCAGCATCCTCTCATCTAATTACTTAATACCATCTCTTGGTTCACTGCCAACGAACACTTACCCAACTGATGACTAACCGTTGGCAATGGCTTTAGAGATTGAATTTTATCACGATAAATTTCTTAAATGTTAGCGATGGAATCGACTCTGGATTTGTGGCTAAACTCCGACCTTTCTTGTTTCCTCTCCCCCCAGTTTTGACGTTTTTGTTGAGATTCTAACAGAGATATAGTTAGCAACATGATGAATTGTAAGAAGGTAATTGAGTCCATCAAAATTCATGAAGTAATATGGAATTTCCTTACTGAGATAATTATTCTTCAAAGTGATGTTTCTCAGTTTTTTTTTTTTTTTTTTCACGTAAATACCAACCCTGTAGGAGTATACATTAGATCAAGCTACACGGCATCGACGTTTGATAACGAGGTGTTTAACTGCGTAAATAGCTGTGTATTTCTCATCAAATTAGTAAATTGTTATCAGTGAACATTTGCACCAGGATTAACAATGACAAAGGTTTTATTATAATGAATAAACAGAAATGTAGCATCTCATTTAAAGCAGTGTGGTTAGGTGAATGTGTAGAGGCTAAGGTATTAAGACTAAACAAAATTCCGTAGTCTTATCATCTACAATATGGTCGTATGTAAATTTAGAAGTTGAAATAAACAAGACGAATATGAATTAAAACGGTGTCAGATCTCATCAGCTGGAAAACGGTTGAAGAATATTCAAGACGTTGAACGTCTCGTAAGATTCGGTTGGATAAACATTTAGAAAACTATGATAAAAGGAGAAGACATTCGCTATATCTCAACATCTATATTATGACTCGATAAACAGCTGGATCTATAGTATTAGGACCGGATACTGGATCTGTATTAGGGCTGGATAAACAACGGGATCTATGACTGGATTAACAACTGGGTCTATATTTAGGACTGGATTAACAACTGGATCTATGACTGGATTAACAACTGGATCTATATTAGGACTAGATAAACAACTGGATCTATGATGGATTAACAACTGGATCTATACTAGGACTAGATAAACAACTGGATCTATGACTAGATAAACAACTAGATCTATATTAGGACTAGATAAACAACTGGATCTATGTCTGGATTAACAAACTGGATCTATATAAGCCTGGATAACAACTGGGATCTATATTAGAACTGGATAAACAACTGGATCTATGTTAGGACTGGATAAACTACGAGTCTATATTAAGGACTGGATAAAAAAACTGGAAGGTAAAACTTAATAAGGAAATAAATAGAATGTCACATATCAACTTCCAAGTCACTGTTGGCTGAGCGTTTGATGGAAACCTGAATTAGAAGAGAGAAAACTGGATTCACGGTCCTGGACTCCATCTGAAGGCTCTTTCTTGCCTTGTTATCACAGCGAGCAAACAAATCCGATACTGAAAGCTACAATGAATCTGGCCTTTATTCGACATCGCGACTTTGTCTTTCTTTTTTTACCTGATCAAACAGAGGCAGAATCGTTTTTTATTATTTGATAGGAAAGTTTTGTGATAACTTGAAAGAGGCCTGGCTGTTGTCAGACTTCAGGTTTAATTCGTAAATGACCTTTCAAACCGTTACATTCTCTTCTGTTTATGAGTTTGGGTCTTTCATTTCAGCAACGTATCATCCCAATGTTTAAACTAGATTTCTTGGCGTTATTTTAAGTTTAATTAACAGTTGTTTCTACTGGTCCTTTTTCTCTTTGCTCTTATCTCTTCCTCATTTCAAATTAATATCATAAAAACTTAAACCAGAATCCTTAGCCTGTAGCTGCAACCCTTTCCATTCCTTTTACTGTACTTCCCATTCATATTTCTTTCTGCGAGATTTCCTCCACTACGGCTTTAACACCATTTTACTCACTAATTCATTTTTCAGCGCTGAATGGTCTCACCGGTCCCAGGACATGGTCTTTGAGTTATATTCTGTTTCATTCCCTTCTTCCAAGGGCAGCCCTCTCTAGACCACTCTGTAGACCTACTCTGTTCCACCAATCCATAATTCTCAAGCTTGGGTGGAATAAGGGGAGGTGGGTACCCGTCCCGTTGGCCTTTTTGCATTAAGATAAAATGCTTAATTCCTTCTATATAAGTGAAAATCGACTTACACCAGAAAAACACCAACTAACCTCCGAAAAAATAATATTGGCCTGCACCCGATCAGGATCCATCTCAAAATGTAATCGACGCTTCCCAATTCCCATAGCAATCATCTTTCCACAGATTTTCGCCGAAATCATATCTCGCGAATGAGCTGATGCCACACAGACCGACGCGATCTCTCTCTCCAATCTGGGTGACGTAGGTAACGGCATGTCAGCGTGTTTCCTTATTATAATCGCTATTAACGTCCACCTATAACAAGAATTTCGAAGCTGAAAAGAAGCTGGAAGATTATATCATTCTTTTTTTTAAGTCTTTTTTTAAATGGATAATTCATTCCATTCGATAGCATTGCCATTGATGTGAATATCCTGGAAAACGACAATATCTCTCTTAAAATATCTGCCATTCTTGTCATCAGCAAGAGCGTTTATCATAATTAATACTGCCATCCATAATGGATTATCGGGAAATTGACGCTATTGGTGTCCTGCCTGTTAAATTAACAACGTCGATTTCCTGATACTATTTCTACTATTTTTCTTTTTATACTTTCTTTTTTTTTTACATGATGCTACGAGAGAAGGACCCTTGTTGGTGTAAGAATAACTTGAACGAGCATCATAAAATACTGACAGCTGTTCGATTAGTGGAGAATATTTTATCCATCGGCAGTTCTCTCTCTCTCTCTCTCTCTCTCTCTCTCTCTCTCTCTCTCTCTTAATCAATACAAAGCACTATTCCAGAGTGTTAAAAATACCACCATAATTGACCGTGATTTAAAACACGACCGCTCTCTCTCTATCTCTCTCTCTCTCTCTCTCTCTCTCTCTCCTCTCTCCCAGTGACGGGATTTGTGATAGTAGCAGTAAAATCTCCAAAAGCCTTTGAGAAATCCCTTGCCAATGTTAGGTCGATGGAAATCAAGCAGCAGTCATTGAAACTCCATTGGCTATTGACGTTACTCTGACGGCCATTTGGGTCTTAATGCACTTTTCATATAAGCAATGGTCAGCAATAGCCTAGCAATGCCGCAAACATTTCACATAATGAATAAAGCTATCACTATTACCATTGCAACTTTTTTATGGCTACTCTGGCCAGCCCATATGGGAGATGATAGTCAGCTCAGTGGCTGGTTTAAACAATGTTGATAATAAATATGGCTACTCTGCTTCCAGTCTATCCGAGGTTTAATCTAAAGAGCCAAGATAAATGCTGAAAGACTTAAACGTCAGTCACAGTGAAATTGTTTTTATATCTTTTTCCAATGAACTTGAAATTTTCCATCAATGCAAAGCATAGAACTGAAACTGGGCTTGCAAGTAAAGATGGAATGTTGATTTATAAGAAGTCGGAAAACAACTCCTTTTTTTTTTAGGTTTACCAAATTGAAATGTTTCATTCATGTAAAAGTATCTAGTATTTTATCAAGGTGACTTTGTGTAACTTTTTGTTTCTTGTTTATATAACTGGAAACACAGGACCATATTGGCATTTCATTGGCCTTATATACTCTCTATCAATGCCGAACCAGTTATATGATTTTTTAAGCTGAGGCCGACGGGGGAGGGAATCTTGTGCCTTTTATGATCCAACGGGAGGCCTATGGCAAGAACAAAGACGAAGATAAAAGAGTGGGGACTGAAAATGTCATATTTCTACAGATTTTTACCCTCAAATTAAAAAAAGGTCAATTTCAAACATATAAATGGCCACTTCAAAATTAGGTCACATTAAAATTAGGCTATGCTTTTCGCACATGTAAAACCATTTTGAAAACCTTTTTTTTTTTATTATGGACATTTATTGTAATTTGAATTTATTCATTATTAATTTTAATTTTTAAGTCCATGTTTTTTTAATTTGATTTTCACCATTTTAATTGAATTTGAACTTTTTGAATTTGATTTTTATCTTTTTCAATTTGAAATTGACCTCATTCAATTGGGGACTGACCTTTTATAATTTGTAATTGACCTTTTTTACTTGAAATTGACCTTTTTTAATTTGAAATTGACCTTTTTTTTTTTTAATTTGAAATTGACCTTTTTTTAATTTGAAATTGACCTTCTTAAATTTGAAATGGACCTTTTTAATTTGTAATTGACCTTTTTTAAATTTGAGGGTAAAAAGCTGTAGACTGAGAAATTTCCTGTTTCTTTCGGCCAAAAAGTTAGCACTTGCTCCAAAACCAACTTTACTTTGCAACACAGAACAATTACGAATGAGGGGAGATCTCAGCGGCAGCCATCAAAACAGAGAGAGAGAGAGAGAGAGATTGAGAGAGAGAGAGAGAGAGAGAGAGAGAGAGAGAGAGAGAGAGAGAGAGAGAGAAGCAACACAAAGGATGAAACAGAACATCACTGCAAACATGAACATGACAAACAAAGCAGCGTATTTTGAAAAAAAGACAAACTTAAAAAAATGCATCAGAGGAGCGAGATCATCATAACCAGGGCTTTTCATGATCACTTTCGAAGTTAAATGTACACAGGAGTTGAAAGCCATTGCAGCAACAAAGGGAGGAGGGAAACCGCCTTTGAGACAGTCTTGCATAAGACTGCATATTGGTTGCAATCATAAAATTTCTCAAGAGCGGAGGGGGACAACCCTCGTCGCAAACCTGTCGTTATCAGCGCAAACTTGCTTCATTGTTATAATTATCGTATGTCGTCGTCAACAACGAGTGACGTAGGGCGAGATCTACTAAGTTCTGGAGGTCGAGTCTGTTTGAAAATCTGTTCAGGAAAGATCTTTCTGTTTGATTAATATTACCAGCCTTGATAATGAAGAGAGATTGAAAAGGGGTTTCTGAGCGAGATTCCGATTTCCCGTCTCGAATCGAATCACCAATTGAGATGAAGTATTGATATTTGTCAAAGAAAAGTGATTGAGAAGGAAGGTGGATGCAAAGATATTTGCATTCACCTTCGTATTCACTTATGATTCATACTGAATAATTAGTAAGTAATGGAAGGATGACCGAATTCGACAAGACAATTTATATTTTTCTCCTTGATTGGAATCCTAGCCAGGGACAGTGCGCTTGGCGGGCAGAATTCCATTTGGAAGGGTTGATAAATTATTGCACATTAAACATACAATATAAAAGAATTGCTTGAGAATTAATAATCATAATTTGTTATAGCTTTGTGTAACAAATGAAGTATTTAGTCATATAGAGAATATGAGTTGAATTTGGTTCTTAATGCAGAACACCTGGATTTATCAGAAGCGGCAGCCAAAATATCAATTCCAATCTCTCGAGACGGAGTGCCACAGTGCCACTGACACCATGCCCAACCCACAGAATGCCATAGATTTGAATCCTGACCCTTTGGGTGTGAGTTATTCCCAAGGTATAATGGATCCGATATTGGCTGGATATTTATTTTCATTTATTTTTATTTATTTTTCTTTTTATTTATTTATTTTTTTTTTTATCTAGGTAATTTGTATTTTTCCTAGCTATCTCTCTCTCTCTTAATTTCTAGGTAATTTGTGTTTTTCTTAGCTCTCTCTGCTCTCTCTGTCTCTCTGTCTCTGTCTGTCTCTCTCTCTCTCTCTCTCTCTCTCCTCTCTCTCTCTCTCTCTCTCCTCTCTCCTCAAAGAAAGCAAGAAAAAAAGCGGCCCAATAAAGCTGTCATGCAAAAAAAAAAAAAAAAAAAAAAAACTAGTGACAAAACCGCAACTTCTTCAAAAGATCCCCCCAATATCATATAAGTTCCCTTTCCCTACTTTTGTATTCATCTGTCTATCTACTGTAAAGGTAGAGATCTGATTGATGTCCACCTTTCCATCCAATCCTGTGCCCAGAGTTTTTCTTTCACAAATGGCATTCCGTATATAGGTATATATCATATTCCTATCATCACTCTTGTATTTCCGAAGTACTACTAAAGAATGATGTTAATGTTTGATACAAAAATTTATTTTAAAAAACTTGCCAAAAACAAAACAAGAGATTGTTATTTATTACTTTGTAAGTACAGTTCAATCAAAAGGATAGTCACAGAAAATTATGGACTGCCAGAAATATTTAGGCGAGCACGGCCCCCCCCACCCCCCTCCCCCCATCCCACCCCACCGTGCCCCCCTCGGTACAGGTCTGCCATCTGAATCTCGATCGCCTTGATAGACGGTATTCTCTTTTAGTCTACTCTTTCTGAAAGTGTTAAGAGCTGCGATGGAAATGTATTGAGATGTTTCTGCATCGGGAATGTGCTCATTCAACCACTTATGAACTGAGAGAGATCTAAATAGAATAACATCAGTTTGACCAAATATTCCCGTGGCGACTGAGAGTGAACAGGAATTTATAGATGACGTGTTCGCGGAAGTTTAGTAAATATCAACTGTATGTAATTGGGCAATATTCAAGCATGCATTTGCGCAATATATTTGCATGTTTTATTCAGAACGTCGGCAATAATCAGCAGATGTTTTTAATGCATAAATATGCACATGAGCTCAGCTTGTGAAAACATTGATTAAATGACATGTAGCTATTAGATAAATAAATAAATAAATGAATAAATATGCGCGCCCCTGAGCATGCATTTATGTATATATACCTCCTGTGTGTTTAATTAGCATAAAACCGTTAGATATAAGAAAATGCACATGTGCAAGTTACATATGTAGGTATAGTTTATTTGATCTCATTTTAATTATGATAGAAAGATTAAATCATAAAAACTTGTACGTTTATTCAGAATCAAATGCATGTCTACGTGAGCGTACATTCAATATGATAAAGCGAATGATTTATAGAAATATAAATGCGTAACATGCATCCATATACAAGTTATTCAAATGTACATTAAATAAAATAAATCGATTGGCAATTTTTCTATTCCTAGTAGACCAAATCTTCATTTTCTGGTTCAAAGAACGAATCCAGACTGAATAATTAAAAATGTTATATAGCTAGCGACTACAAATGACGAGAATACGTTTTAATACATCAGTTATCGAGAACTTCCCAAGATACAGAGATTTATCCGTCTGTTCTCTACGTCCAAATACAGTATTAGTTTCCGCGCGAATCGTGAGGCCTGTCAATCATGGCTGACTTTTGCTGTAGAGTTATATTTCTAATCAGTTGACAATTTATCATGTTTCACGTTTGTTTGATACTTTTTGTACTACAACGATTGCACGAGAAGAGAGAGAAGTACGAGAGAGAGAGAGGAGAGAGAGAGAGAGAGAGAGAGGAGACGAGAGACATACATCTTATTATGATTTTACCTCAAAGGGTGAGAATGACCTTATAGAGTTTCCTGGTTTTAGCTTCTCGCTGGGCGAGTGGTTTTCGCGCTCGGTTCGATTTCCGGCTCGACCAACGCGGAATCAGAGGAAATTTATATCTGTTGATAGAAATTAATTTCTCGATATAGTGTGGTTCGGATCCCACTATAAGCTGTAGGTCCCGTTTGCTAGGTGACCAATTGGTTCCTAGCCACGTAAAAATATATCTATCCTTCGGGCCAGCCCCAGGAGAGCTGGAAATCAGCTCAGTGGTCTGGTAAAACTAAGATATACGTAACTTAGTTCCTGGTTTAGCAAATTGAAGAGAAACTGAACATTCACATACATGGCTCTCTCTCTCTCTCTCTCTCTCTCTCTCTCTCTCTCTCTCTCTCTCTCTGTTTGTGTTACCAGAGCCGTGATTCACAGCAGTCAACAGCTAATAAGTATGTTATTGAAAGCTCAATTCAACAAAGCTCGAGAGAGGCACTGTGTCATTCAGTTATCGAGTTGAAAGAGCCTCCACTACTCTGTATTTCCCAGAGAGACAAACAAATAACTACATTTGAATTTGTGCGTTAATGTCTCTTTTCATACAAGGAGACACGGGGTTCTCAAAGTGAAACACACACACACACACACACGGAAGTGTAAAAAACTCAAAAAGGTGTTTTTTTCTTTCACATTATTTCTCAATATAGAATCATACGCTTTGACTGAATATAAATCGCTCAGAAAAAAAACGATGAACGGACAAAAAAAAATGTTCGTCAAACAAAAAGTAATGTTAATGTTGGTTGGCTGAGGAAAAAAACATTCATTCATTTAATATCGGAAAGTTCAGAGAACGAGCCTTTGTATTTTGTTAAATATTGGGTGGCTCCATTTTTCTTTTGATTTATGGCTGCTTTGAATACGCGTTTCTAAAATATGTATCTTTTCAGTAGGTGTATTTTGTGGATATCTTTTTCAAAGTTAGGCCTTTTTTCTTAACTATTATTCTTTACAGTAAACACAGCGTCCACGTTTACCTACATACATTAACTGCTCGTTAATGGCTA
>NC_061093.1:58392981-58405481 GCF_015104395.2 Macrobrachium nipponense | reverse complement strand
TACCTTTGAAAGACAAAGTCAATCACCCAGAAATCCACTAACGACACCCGATGACCATCCAAAAATATATGGACACTCCATCGTTGCTGAAGTACACGATTCAAAATGCCGAGAAAAGTAGTAACTTGAAGACTAATAAAACAAAACTCCACGAGATAACCGGCAAAGCCCCAACGTCACCTCACTACAGCTCAACGGTGCCCCAAGTCCTCAACTGTTTAGCTTTTAGACTGCCCCTTCCGTCGAAAGCAGCGATCCGATAAGGAGACTAAACAAGGACAAAGGCCCATCACCTTCAACTACCAGTTACTAGATAACAGCTCGCAGACTGAACTATGGTTTGACTGATAATGCATATCGTTTTCATTGTTCCTTGCTGTACAAGTAAATGATCAGCGGTTTAATAAACGGAACAATACCTAGACAGAAATTGATTGTGCTCCTTATATCATAAAAGACTGGCTTAGTATGCTTAGTCTCTCTCTCTCTCTCTCTCTCTCTCTCTCTCTCTCTCTCTCTCTCTCTCTCTCTCTTTGACGTTAGTATGCTTAGGTACTCTTATTTTAAAGAAAATATACATTAACAATCCTTACATTTTGTAATATTGTATAAACATCAGAACTATATTTTTTATTAATTCGTAATACTGTATACATAAGAATATATTTATATAAATAAAATTAGAAATTAAAGTATATTTGCTACATTAAGGTTTTTACTATTCATTTAAATATGCTTTTAAATTAAAACAAACATATGACTCGTCAATACTTTTGAAAACAGAAGTTTTAAATCCAGTTTTTTTATTATATTGAAAGTATTGGCCATTACTTTTTATCATTCAAGTAATTCGGGTCATTACTCATAAATCCTAAGTATCTTCCATCCATATCCCTGTTATAAAAAGATATTAGGACCACTGCCGTATTTTCATCCTTTTTTCGAACCTGCATCAAAATCTAACTTTAAAATCCTTAACCTGTTACTGTTCTCAGTTTTACAACATTTATTCAGTAAATCAAAAAGCCAGGTCAACAAATTTCTTAACTGAGGGACAGAAATATACCAAATGCATACAAGTTTCTATGCATCCACAATAACAATCTTTTTCATCTACTGTTTATCGTAGATTAATCCACCATTGGTCAACACTCCGTGTACATATTTAATTAGGAGCCAAGGGGAGAAGTGAATATTCAGCACCCCAGGTCGGGGTAAACTTGAGGTCACCGGCCAATTCGAGAGAAAAACACATCAGTGAAAAAAGGATGATACGCTAATGTAAGAAAAAAAATTCTAGAAAATGTTCCCAACCTTTAGGCTGTCAGACCCCCATTACGAATCATTTCCGTTTGAATCTGACTTTTAAGGTTTTCTTTAAAATTAGTTTTTCAACTCAATGTTCGTCTTTTTTTCCAGTGACGTGAGAGTAACATGTAGATGTAGCTTCATAATTTATCTCAATAATGAATTCTTTCACCAAGGAGCTAGAATTATATTTTCGGTTACTAGAGAAACACACAGACGGGCAGACAAGAGGTTCAAAGATAGCAGGATATAGAAGCCAACAGATAAATATCTCAGCGTATATTTAAACTTCCCAAACCTCAGAGGCAAGAGACCGTTAACTTTAATCTGCCCTTTTTCTATTTAGATTTTAGAGTTTTCATTTTTTCTGAAATACGCAAAAAATCTAAATCTATGCACAGGCGACTGATGTTGAGCATTGAATATCCGAGAAATTTTGGCGGTCTAAAAGGATACACGAATAAACAGAGGTTAATGGAGATTAGGGTTTCACTGAAACTCAGTCTGCTATTGGCATTGCTTATGACAGCTACCGACGAGCTAATGCATTTTCGATGTAGAGCAAGGAAGGTTATCCGTTGCAGGGTCTTGAGTTGCATCCAATATCGTCGAAAAGTAAAACTATTATTATTATTATTATTATTATTAGTTATTTTATTATTATTATTATTATTATTATATTATTATTATTATTATTATTATTATTATTATTATTATTATCTTATTATTATTATTATTATTATTTATTATTAGTATTATTATTATTATTATTTTGGTTCATCACAGTCCTCTAATTCGTCTTGGTGTATTTATAGTGTGGGGTTCCGGGCTGCTTCCTGCCTCCTTAGGAGTCCATCACTTTTCTCACGATGTGCGCCGTTTCTAGGAGTGGAATCGTGCCTAGTGTTCCTATGATTATGGGTACAATTTCCACTGGCATATCCCATATCCTTCCTATTTCTATTTTTAAGGTCTTGATATTATTATTATTATTATTATTATTATTATATTATTATATTATTATTATTATTATTATTTATTGATTATTATTATTATTTTGATTATTAGTATTATTAGCGCATATGTAATTCCAAGCTCCTAGATGCTCCACACTACTTCATTCCCAGGAAGTCTTTCGAGGCGTCCTTCTATTCATTGTCAAAATTCTGTTGACTACTTTCTTCGCCTTTAACAAAATCGTCAACCTTTGTCGCTTCCTTCGTGTGGTTTAAAAGTTCAGTTTTACGAAAAGCAAATTTGTCATTTATTTTTACAACGATAACACAACGTAGGTTTTGTATGAAAAATTAATTCTTAAGTCAACTGAGCGAGTTATTTTCGCAATCTACCCTTAATGTAATATCCTCACCAGCTTCGACACTCAGGCATGGTTATTTGTTGGCTCTTGACCTGTGCTTGACCCTAGGTGACTACCCTGATCAGAATTCTGTACTGGTCCATTAAGGTAACATTTTACCATCTGCATGAGAAAAAAGAGATGTGGTTTTGCAGCATTGCAGGCTGCTGCTGCTCCAGAAGCAAAACTCAATCTGACGTGAGACCAGCTCATTGCTGTTCTGTCGCAATGAAGATGCCTTTCGGTGCTCACTAAGGAGAACGAGGCGGTTATTCTCTAAGTGGTAAATTCAAAATAATAAAAAAAGATAAACACTCGTCTTCAGTACCTCCACTTTCATTCTGCATGAACTTTAGAGAAATCATAAGAAAAACATTTCAGTGGAAGGAAAAAAAAAGGCAATTTCCTAAAAGGGAAAAAGTAGTCGAAAATGTAAATCTCACATCAAATGCTGAACTTAAATTAGATTTTGTTTGCGAAATATATCTTACCAATAATGATAAAGATGACAAGCAGTTAAAGCAAAATGAAAGCAGAGATTTTTTGACGACTTTCGCTAAAGATATCTAGTGTCGTTGGGTATTATGAATGTAAATTTATTTAGCATCAAAACTTAGCGATACCAAGAAACAATTAACTGTCAATAAGGGAAGTCAATATAGGACAAAGGAGATGATAATTATTTATGTGATATCGTTGACGAGTTGGTCAAATATAACTAGAGCTGAAAGGGATAAGAGTAACAAAGAAAGGGGGGAAAGGGGGAAATGTTATGGAGGAACCCTTATTAACCTCGTACAGACTAAATCGACTCGTCACCCTCGCTTCCAAACTTCCATTATTATTCCAAACTTGTTCACGTTATCCTAATTAGTAATATTCGAATGATGGGAGTGATATATATTATATATATATATATATATATATATATATATAGTATATATATATTGAAAGTATATATATATATATATATATATATATATATATATATATATATATTGAAAGTATATATATAATATATATATATTATATATATATATATATATATATATATATATAAAAGGTTTACTGCAAGTTTCAGTCTCATAGAAAACGGACATTTAAAGACAGGGTCGTGATTGGTCTAAGTAAATTTCTTTGAGATATCCTTGCCTGAGAGGTAGAGGAATCTTTTATTTCCTTTCATTTCTTCAGAGAGGTCGAAAAATACATAAGGGGACTAGTTTTCAAGTTCGTGTTAATCTACCGTCACTCTTCCTCTCATGAATCCATACTGCTGTATCCCGATCTTTACAATATTATCAGTACTCTCTCTAAAACTTTCAATCCATGCTCAGAGACGGAGAAATTATTATTATTATTCTTATTAAAAAATCTTCATAGTAGCAAGAGTCTTCAAATGGAGAAACAAATCCACAGTTATGTAAATGTACATATATTTAAATTCGAAACTTTAAGGATAGCTTTCGGGAATCTGTTCGGTTCCTCTTATCAGACTGATAAGGGAACCGAACCGAACTCCTAAAGTTTTAAATTTAAATATATGCACATTTACATAACAGTGGATTTGTTTCTCTATTATTATTGTTATTATTTCAATAGATGAAACCCATTCACACGGATCAAGCACACAGGGGCCACTGACTTCAAAATATAAGGCAAATGCAAAGTAATAATCAAACGTCAATCTCAATCAAATACCCATTTTTATCATATCTTGGTCTTTGGACTTTGTGAGCTCTCAAAGACACGTGTGCTTCCGCACTTCGCTTTGCCAAGATTAGAAATGATAAATGATTGAATTTATCGGGGGCAAATACTTTTGAAGAAGGATCTTCCTTTGGGAATGAAAAAGAAAAAAAAGTCAAAACAAACTCGGGCCCCCAGTGAATTTGATAGTCTACCCTCTCCATAATCGTCCCAAGATCTGATGAGTTGAAAGACACCGGAAAAAGAAACGCGAGATGAAGAGCAAAACCGAAAATCGTGGATAAGCAGAGAAAAGAGAGGACATGTGGGGAGATGAAAGCTTTGCAAGTATTGCATATATTTGTCTCTCTTCCTGGAAATGTGGAAATGAGAATACGTGTTCCTGAGAGAGAGAGAGAGAGAGAGAGAGAGAGAGAGAGAGAGAGAGAGAGAGAGAGAGAGAGACAGACAGACAGACAGACAGAGACGACAGACGACAGACAGACAGACAGAAGAGAGAGAGAGAGAGACGAGAGAGAGAGAGAGAGAGAGAGACAGACAGACAGACAGCACAGAACGCACAGACAGACAGACGGACAGACAGACAGACGAGAGAAGAGAGAGAGAGAGAGAGAGAGAGAAGAAGAGAGACAGACAGACAGACAGACAGACAGATAATTACTTTAATAAGGTGAAAGGGCTATGGGTTCCGCGTAAGTAGAAGCAGTTTGCCAGCTAAGGAGAAAGAAACCAAAGCGAAAGAATAAAATTTAAAAATTGACAAAGAAGTAATCCTGACCGGAAGGATGCCGCAAAGAGCCTTCAGGGCCAACATACAATGCGCCACTCAAAGCCGACCGAGGAACTACCGTTGAAATGGATGCACTACAGATGGTGGAAATTATAATACTAATTATAAATATTATTATTGTCATTTTTAGTGTTATTACAAGATTTTCACAGCTCGTATGGAGGATATTGCACGGGAGTATTTTTTACAGCAGTTGAAATCAAATTATTATTATTTTAATTATTGTTATTATTTTGTTAAAGATAATTGCTACATCAGCTGCAATAATGTTATAGAGGTTCTTCTCTATTTTTCAAATTATGGTTTTCTCAATGTTGCTTAAACTGGTGAGCAACGCACCGGAGGTTGGCATGTCATTTATATAAAGCGCCTAGGGAATTAGTTAAACTTTCGGTGTATACCCCGTAGAGTTTCTCCGGCGTAACGTCAATTTCGAATTTGTAATATCATTTGATGTCTGCCAGCCACGACATTTTTTCTGGTACTGAGGCGGATGTAGGTGATGGATAAAGTGGGTGTATGGTTTTTGTTGTTGCTTGATTTTGAAAGCGGACCTTATGACAGCACGGGCTCTGGCTCATAGAGCAGCCCGCAAGTCATTATTGGAAATTTTGGTGAGATAAAGTGATGCTAGTGAGATGGTATTGGAGAAATGATAGGTTAACAGGCAAGTTACAAACATCTTTGAACCCTAAGGCACCCATCAGTAGGAGAGAAAGAGTGATAGAAGCGAGTACTGGCCAGCAGAGAAAAATTATAAAAAATCGTGAGAGGGAAAGAACCAAAAAGGCAAAACTCTACGGGGTTCTGTGGCCGCGTATCATTTACTCGATCAAGCCGTGGAAGAGATTGATGACGTAGGAAGATTAATTAGTTGGAGAGAAAGTGGTAAACGTCAGGATCGGCGGGGGTTGGTGGTGGACCATTTTAGAGGATGAGAAGGTTGTTTTTTAAGGAAATGCTAAAGGGGAAGGGGACAGATTCTGAAAGAGAAGGGTGATCAAAGATAATTCCTCCTTCGATGATTCAGGGTATTATCAGATGATCCAGAATTTGGGAGAGATCTTATTATGGACGAGCCGAATGCCAAGTTCCTACCTTGGCGGCGGTCAGGCCAAATGCACAGATATCCTAATCTTAATCTTTGCATTTGGTCAGTTCTTAAACCTTCGACGAAAGCCTCCCTGACATTACATTCTTCTCGCTGCTGGTAATAATGCTACTGCTTGGCTTTTCAACTGAGAAAATGGCACCAGTTTGTTGTTGTTTAAGATTAAGCCAGCCTTGTAACTGGCACGGGCTCTTGCTCCTGGAGCAGTCCGTGGCTGGATTATCTGTAAAAAGATAGAAAAACAGTGCTTTTGGCGGTTTGTTGTTGAAATGAAGAGGGAAACAGGCAGGTTTGCAACCCCTTTGAACCTTACGATACCCATCAGTAGGAGAGAAAGCTTTCTGTTGCGAGTCCATCTGTTTATGTTCTGGGGTGCAGCGGGGAGTCCTCATGCCTCTGCTTTTTCATTGGCTATTGGCTGGGAGTTGATTGATGATTGGCTGCCGGGCTGTCTGCTAAAACATGACCACGCGCGCGCGTGTTATAGTCGTGCCGATCTTCGCATGTAGCGGGACGTCACGGCGGGCTAAATTTGAATTGGCCAATGGCCGCATGAAGTGAATGTTGCTATTATTGACAGAGTCGAAGTCGTCTCCGATTACATTTTCTTGAACTGGGGCGTTTTCGAGCGGCGATATGATGTTGCTTGCCGGCACTGGTGTGTTACTTCGAACGTAGGTCAGGAGCAAAAAAAGGCCTCCTGTTGTCGTATTCATGGAGGGCTTCTGCACCCGGATGAGTAGCGCCTCCAGAAAAAAAAAAAGGGACGCAGGCGGCGAGGGTCGGGTTTCCTCCTTATTATTGTAGTATGGCGAATAATACTGTCGTGGGAGATTGCGTCTTCGTGGGCGGAGTGGCGAAAAGAGAGAGAGAGAGAGAGAAAGAGAGAGAGAGAGAGAGAGAGAGACCGTTATTGACTTTGATAACTATGAAATTATAGTTTATCTGTAAAATTTTAATAGAGACATATATAAACTGATCTTGATCCTGCATTTGAAAATGACCTCCCGAAAAATAGAGAAAAATCTCTACAAGCGTAACGCTGCTGAGGTAGCCATTACTTTAAATAAAGTATGCTTGAGAGACGTCTGCTTCCTAAGTAATAATAATAATAATAATAATAATAATAATAATAATAATAATAATAATAATAATAATAATAATAATAATAATAATAATAATATAATAATAATAAATAGTTCAAGCAAAATTAAATAAGACTGGCAGCTAACATTAACCAAAGACAGCAAGTAGTACTAAATAAATAAATATATATATATATATATATATATATATATATATATATATATATATATATATATATATATATATATATATATATCCGTTTGAGCGAAGTTTGACGATATCAAAAGCAATAGAATCTCAATAAAGGGTAGTATATACAACAAAGACATGATAACTTCTCATGCATCATCGTTGAAGAGTAGGTTGAAATATAAACGAGAACTGAAAGGGATATTAGTAACAAAGGAAGAAGGGGAAAATGTTATGGAGGGACCCTTATTAGTTTTGCAAAGACCGAAGGGAGTCGCCACTCTTGTTGTAGAACTTTCGTTATTATTCCAAACTTATTCACTTTATGCTAATGATTAGTATCTGAATGAATGTGAATTACCTCTGCGAGGGTGACACATATCAGCTTCAATTCTTAATCAAATGGATTCTTCTATGCCTCATTGTGGCACAGTGCCGATTTGTGCCAGACTACGATAGTGTTTAACGAAAGTTTCAGTAACGCTTGGTTCATATCTCACCCCTCCCACAACACCCCGCCCCCCTTCTCCGCACCCTCTTTTATCCGGGACTTGGCCAGGCAGAAGCGTTGAAGCTGTAACGACAGAAAAATTCGTAAACACCACTATTTGATATTTATTACGACAGTCTTTTGCTGAACATCATCGCCAAATTGAGCCTTTTGAAGAATATGTAATTGCTGGTTTTAGTAAATGTCACTGTGACCTCTTTCCTTAGAGGTAAAGAGAGTTAGTAAAATGACTTTTGTTGCCCAAATATATAAGTGCCAGATCACATAATCGTTGCTGTAACTCAGAGAAGATGCAAGTTTCCACTCAAGAGATAAATGACTGGTGTTATTTGACCTCTTGACGAGAAGGCTTGAGTCTCTGCCTAAGACTACATAACCAGTGTCATCATCATCATCCAAGTGCCATATCCCAAGGACGTCGGCAATCATGGGCCCGCCATTCCTCTATATTCCCGCTCTCTGCAGCAACTGAGCTGCAGACATTCTTCCTCCAGTCATTCTCACTAATCCACCAGTGTTATACGGTATTAAAAACAAACTGAAAGGCACGTCATCTAACTCAGGGCCTCTTGGCAGTTGTTTCATGGTCTTCCAGACAAAATAGAGACAATCTTTACAATCTGAGGTATATTTCTGGTATCTAAATGCCTTCGAAAAAGAGATAACGTAGTCTCTTAGCTAGAGGCTGCTTCAGATGGGGAAAATGACCCAAAGCAAATACTGTTCGTAAAAAAAGAAAAAACTGAAGCGAAAGAAAAGAGCCATTTTCTGAAATAAATTGGCTTAGATTTGTTCTTTACCAGACATGGGTTGAATGAGACAGATAAGGCAATCGGTATTCTGATGATAACGAGAGACTTGAAGATCTCTGTACAAAAAGCCATTTTCTGATGACATTTTTTGTGATAATCATGTGATCTCTCCAGAAGCGGAAGTCTGCCGCAGTTCGTATCCCAAGACAAAAAGGGACAAATGGTTGAAATTATGGCGAACAAATTATTCGGAGGATCGTCCTTGAGGAACTAAAAACAAAAAAAGATCAAAACGGTCTCGGTGAATTAATGGTTCCCATCAATAACCATCTCAAGAATGGAGTTGAAGAATACAGGGGAAAGCCGAGAATGATAGATAAGAAGAGAGGAGAGAAGATATTTCGAGAGACGCAACTCTCTCAAACTGTATATATTTTCTCCTTACCTGAACATCTCCATGTGTATTCATAAGGTCATAGAAAGAGAGAGAGAGAGAGAGAGATTTTCAATAAGTTATTCTTAACGACGATGGCTCGGGAAAAGGTTAGCAAAATGTAAAGAGCTTTTAGTTCTGTCTATGTAATACCAAGTGGAATTACTGGGACTGTTTTTACAATTTAGTTTAACGATTCCACAGAAGTCACATTTCAGGTTCTTATAAGATTAGCTGAGTATAATGCATTAACTGCAAACAATTAAATTAAGAAAAGATGATTACATAAATGAACTGCGGAATCCCATGCCACGCGAGGATTATTAGAAATGACCTCCTTTCTGGTTTGGGACTTTTGTTACAGAAAGTGTTGAGGGATAATTCTATAAACCTGATTTCCGATCAACCAGTTTTGTACTATATGAAATATATAGACACTCATCATTGTTTGTGTAAGATGTTGACTTTCAAAGCATCAGAGACAAAGGTCGAGAAATTACAAACTGAGAACTATAATTTAACCCACAGACGACAATAGCTTGTGATAATTATTCAGAATCATGTCATGTTCTATTCCTGATGTTCCTTTGTTTAGTGAGGACGATTATACTTCTTTCTTTGCCCGTCTGTCACTTTTGAAATAAACCTCGTTATTAATTAACGCAGTAATTCCAGTCATTTTGCTTCATATATGAGACAGATACAAATAGGAACCGGGGACCCAGTAATATTAATTAGGCTCACAAATTAAACCAGGTTAATCAGTCTCCGGTAATCAACTCTCTCTCATATTAGCGGAGCGAGATGTAATCATAATGAAAAGCGGATTAGTTGCACATTTTCAGCCCAAGAAAACACGTGTGCTACGCGATCGTCTTATTTCTCCTGGACAAAACGAACTCCTAAATATCAAGGTGGATGAGATTTGGGTATGGATGCCATTGTTTTGATATCAGATTTACCCAGGGGCATCTTTATGCGATTACCATGGTCACTTTTATTTGAGTTCAGCGAAACCACTCAGTCCACATACTCCGAATCCCACTGAGCGAACCTAAGGATTTATTCCCAGATGAGTTGAAAATGTATCAGAATGAAGAAGGATGAATCAAACGTGCAGAATGGACGCCGAATAAATAAAGCCAAGAGACCTTTGCATTGCCTATATGCACTACATAAGGGAATAGTCCCCCAAGGAGACATTGCATCAGTTAATTAAGTCTTGGATGGGAGCTTATCATAAACCTCAGTGATATCATATCGGGTCACGGGTATAGCGCTAATGATTTCACACAAACCAAACTCTTAGAAAGTGGTAACAATTGTTGGGAACCACTTATGAGCAGCAATTGATCAACATTAGCCCCGAGAAGCGATCCGAGCGATTTCCCTTAAAGTCCTAAAATCGAAAAAACTAGATTGAAAAATCATTAATAAAGATAATAACAATACAGGAAAAATATGCCTATTAGCGAGTCAAGTATTTAATATGGACAGATCTAAGTTTTTTTTAGATGACGCTAAAAGAATTATCTTTGAAGTGCAGAATAAGGACAATCATTAGCCACTCTTTTCACCCAAACTACCCGAAATGTCAAGGCGTACGGTTTGTCCAAATTACAGCAGTTCCTTGTTGGGCGAATGGTTTTGCGCGCTTGACTACCTATCTGGCGGTCCGAAGTTCGATTCTCGGCTCGGCAACGCGGAATCAGAGGAATTTATTTCTGGTGATAGAAATTCATTTCTCGATATATTGGTGGTTCGGATCCCACAATAAACTGTAGGTCCCGTTGCTAGGGGACGAATTGGTTCCTAGCCACCGTAAAAATATCTAATCCTTCGGGCCAACCCTAGGAGAGCTGTTAATCACCTCAGTGGTCTGGTTAAAACTAAGATATACTTAACTTTTTTGTCCAAATTATAATGAAAAAGGAGCAGGAGGTACAGCTTACTTGCAGGAAACCTTAGGCGCACGTTGCAAGTAGCAATATAGCCATAAACAACAATCGAATAAGAATCAGCGAAACGCCTCGTAGATGAGAAAAGATGACCTGACTGGTATTACAAACCTCACATATGCCGAAACGTAGGATAGTTATAAAGTAATATGTATTCTGGCGTCCTTGCGGCCTTCGAGGTCCAGTATTTTGCGTCTAGGAATCCTCTCGATGAGCAAGTCAAGTCAAGTCAGGTCAGTCGAGGGAATTAGCTGGCAATCCCCGTGAGCTGTCTAGCCTGTGAGGATGGTTTCACGTTTTGCCCAAGGCCAGCAATGTCACAGTAATTCTGTCACTCCAGATTTGTCATCGGCGTGCGAGTCTCTCCTGATAATGGAGTTTCAAGCTCCGTGACGGGCACCCGACCATCTCTTGGATTAGTGGTACCTCTTTCCCCCTGTCTCTCCCCTCTCTCTCTCACTTTATATATATATATATATATATATATATATATATATATATATTATATATATATATATATATATATATATATATATATATATATATATATATATATATAAATATATAAAATAATAATAATATCAAAAAGAACCCATAAAAACGCCAAATTATAGAAAGAGAGTACTATGTTCCGGAGACTGCTGTCTCTCTCTTCAGGTACCTGAGGGAGAAGGCAGCAGTCTCTGAATATAGTACTTTCATTCTGTATTTTGGCGTTTTTATGGGCTCCTTTTATTAGATGGAATTTGCTGCTAACAGAACATTTTTACCAGTCATATACACACACACACACACACACACACACACACACACACACACACACACACACACACACACATATATATATATATATATATATATATATATATATATATATATATATATATATAATATAATATACCACAAATAAATGATAGGCAGAAAGGCATTGCCAACCTCTTTCGCCTTTATTCATGCACTGTCGAGGCACAAATGAAATATAGTTGAATAGAAATTTGAGAATATTATGCTTACTAAATTCAAGTTAGTCATTAGTTGAATAAAATGTTTTTCTCAGCACTTTTCCATGCTACATCTACAAAAGTCCGTGGATATTTAAGTTTTAAGATGCATGCCATTCATATATAGCATATAATAATATATTATATATATATATATATATAATATGTGTATTATAAATATATATTTCTATATTGTGTGTATGTATGGATAGATAGATAGATAGATATATAGAGATAGAGAGATATAGTACATAAATATACTATGACCCCAGATAATAAAAAAATCTAAAATTC
>NC_061093.1:58389874-58392481 GCF_015104395.2 Macrobrachium nipponense | reverse complement strand
ATTTCATCCCGTCGTGCTAATCGTGTGCATTACTAAGCGGTTGTTAAAATTGAGTATCTATCCTTGACTCATCTCGTCTTTTTTTGGTGTGATTTTTTTTTATCATTTAGTGATCATTGAAATAGAACCTTTTACAGATCCCTTAATTAAGGATCATGTATTCGTTAATTGGGATCTAGTATAGAGTTTTAAGTGTTAATGAATACCATTTTTTATTAATTGTAAGTGTAGCATGATATATATATATATATATATATATATATATATATATATATATATATATATATATATATATATATTTATATATTTATTTATTAATAATTTATTTATTTTATTTGTGTCTTTCATTTGCATGATGCTCCTAACCTGGTGGTTTTAGAATTCAAGATAAAACAATGATGTTTAATAAAAAATGATATATATTGTAGATAACTACATAGGTAATTTCTCAGAGGACGAATTCATTTAAAATGTACATTTGTAATGTTTACGTTGAGGCTTCATTGCATAATTCAACATTAATACGAGCAAACATTCGGTGGCGTATTCTCATAGCTTTTCATGAAGTTTTATAAAAAAAAATGTTATCAAAAATTTCATTTAACTGAGCACCAATGTTTTGAATATTTATGTCGAAACATGTTTATGTTTTGGGTTTTAATATTTACGTTTAAATTTCTTTATTTCGCCTAAAGTAAACAAAGTTGCAGCAAATTTTAATTTAAAAAAGATAAACCTTTCATATATAGTCATTACACAGGTTATTTATTACGGAACATCTGTTTTTTTTTTTTTTTTTTTTGTTTTTTTTAGCTACCATAAACTAAGTTTTCAATGGAATCTGGTTGTAAAAGTCCAGCTATTTTTCAAGCTTCAAACACTTTCATCCTAGTGTTCCTATTCAAATTCCTCAATGATTTTTCACCTCAAACAATAAGTTTCCCCGTTTCGTGTTCATAGAAGCATTCAAAGACGAAGAGCAAATATCTTGTGATTTCCTAAAATTTTGCATTACTAGTCTTACTATATATAATGGGCGTAATGTCTATCCATCCGTTTGTCATTCAATCATGGCCAAACGGCTGGTCTGATTGGCATGAAACTTGGCAGGATTATAGTGGGGACCCATAAGATGATTTATAATGAGGTTTCATCCTACCTCCCCACCGCCCTCCGAAGGGGATGGGGGTGAGGAAGGATTCCCTGAAACGGAGCTGGTTCTGCCCATTGAAACGAGGCTGGTTACACCTGTAGACTTAGTTACTTTATGAATTTTTTATGCATTTCTGTATACATATGTTTGCTAGTATAAGGAATAGGCAGTAAATCTTCTCTATTTGTCCTAGATTGTGAGGTTGAAAGTCATGACAGTCGAAGAGGAAGTTGAATATATCTTAAGTGGGAACAGAACAAATTGAATAAACGAAAGAGATTGCGGTATATCATGAGTCTTATCTTCACTTGGATTAGATAAATGAAGGATGGTTGTGTAGTAGTATGATATAAGAGCAAAAGAAAATTATAGGCCTAGCAATTGAGTCTTGAAAACTTTTGGAGGGTGTTTTCCTGGGGTGTAAGTTTTTCAGACAAGTATGGTTATGAAGTGCTCAAAAGTATATACTTAAGGAGAAAGAAAGCCCTTAGAAGTATATCTGACGCCTACTTAGATAAAAAAAAAAAAAAAAAAAAAAACAAAAAAGAAAACAGTGAGAAGGGAAGGCTTATTCGACTTGAAAGTTTTCAAGAAAGGGTTTACAAATATCTAATGTAAATAAACGGATAAAAAATATTAGTATATTTAAAGGATAGGTGGTGTCGGATGTGTGGGAACTGAGGGAAGTGGTTGGTCTTTTATAGTTAGTAGGGAGTGGGGAGAAAGCAGTGGCGAGAAAAATATTTGTAGTTAATAGGGAGGGAGAAGAAAAGCAGAGGTAAGGGAAATATTTATAGGTAACAGGGAGGGGGAAGAAGAACAGTGGTAAGGGAAATATTTATAGTTAATAGGGAGGGGAAAGAAAGGCACTGGTAAGAGAAATATAGTTAATAGGAGGGGGGAACAAAAGCAGTGGTAAGGGGAATAAAATAGTCAATTGACGGTTGTAGATGACAAAAAAAAAAGAGACGATTTTTGGAGCTACAAAAGGCAGAACCGAGTGACAGAAGAAACAAATTCAACAAAAGAAATGAAGTTATATGATACAAGGGATGAGTTAGAGTCTCACGCGTAGGAATGAAAGAGAGAGAGAGAGAGAGAGAGAGAGAGGAGAGAGATAGGAGAGAGAGAGAGAGAGAGGAGAATGGCGAATTAAAAATATTGTGCATAAGGTGAATGCTGTAAAAAAAAAAAAAGAAGCTTATAGCAGAAACAAGAAAGAACTTCGTTTCAGAGGAGAGTTAGTAAGCACAGAATAATGTCGTCACTCGGAGGCAAAAAAAAAAAAAAAAAAAAAAAAAAATCCAGAATTCGAGTTTGAAAGAGTCGTGTCTCATTAAAAAATGCTGTTCTGTATTTTCCACGACTACCTTTTAAACTGTCGATGACTACTGCGAATGAAGCCAACTCACGAAATGTGAAATGCTGCTGAAATGGCTAGAAAAGATCTTTTG